>NW_015552535.1:16473-18525 GCF_001515605.1 Sinocyclocheilus anshuiensis
AACCAAAATAAATTGTAATATATATTTTTTTCAGTTAGTTACGTCTAACCCTGATGTACTGAAATAACTTCAACTGAAATAAAAATGAATAAAAACTATACAGAGAAAAAAAAACAATAAAAAAAATATAATAAAAGTATATACTAATAAAGGGGGGGAAAAATAAAAACTCAAAATATATTTAAAAAAAAAACTATAACTGCATATCAATGATACTAAAATAACTTATGCCGTCTGCATATCCATGCAAGTTTTCTTTATATTCTGAATTAGATTTTATTTTTATATTTTCTGTTTTCATTTTAATTTCACTTAAAGTTTTAGTAATTTTGTTGTTTTATATAGTATTTTTTATTTATTAGTTTTAGTTTATTTAGTTTGTTATTTTACATATTAATGTTTATTAGTTTAATCGCCGTATGCAATTTGTCAATATAGTATTTATTCATTTTTTACTAGTTTCAGTTTTTTTAGCTTGCTATTTTTGCATTTTAATTATTTATGCATCTATTTTAAAATATGTCTATATAGTATCCATTAGTGCTGTCAAACGATTAATCGCGATTAATCGCATCCAAAATAAACGTTTTTGTTCACATAATATATGCGTGTGTATTTATTATGTATATATAAATACACACACATGCATGCATGCATATATTTAAGAAAAATATATACATGTACGTGTTTTCAAAATATATATTGTATGTGTGTGTATTTATATATTTATATATACATAATACATATACACAGTACACACATATATTATGTGAACAAACACTTTTATTTTGGATGTGATTAATCGCGAATGAAAATGTTGCCTTGAAAATAAAATACATTTAAGGGCTTTATATTTTATTTTATTTCAGTTAATGTTTACTTATTTCAAGCATCACGGAGTGTGTGTGACTGCAGAGGATCATGGTTAGTGGGCTCATGTGGAATAGTTGTGTGTATTATCAGTGCTGGATTGCAGTGGATTGTTTCTAGTTTTGGGATTAGTGTGTCTCTCGACCTCTCTAGACAAACACACTTGTGTTCGGCGGCTCCTGAGGGGCTCTAAACTCTCCTGAACACCTCCTCCATTCAGACACACAGGAAACTAGCAGCTAGTGTACAATTAGCCAAGCATTCATCTTAACGGTGGGACAGAACGGCTGACCGACAACGACAGAGGAGGAGGGGAGCATAAAACCAGCTTCACGGCCCTCCGCTGAGATTAAACCGGCACAGCTTGAGATCTCACCAAAGTCAAGTCTGTAACACTACAAATACTTACACAAAATGGACTAGATTAATGCACAAGTGCACAAACTGGGACGCAGCTTTCTTACTCCAAGTTATTTCCCTATAGCGGCTAATGAGTGAGAGGTAGGGCCAAAAATACTATCACTAGTATTTTTTCCACATCATACGATATTGATATTCATCACAATATTTGTTTAGCATTAATAGCGAAGAAAACGCTTTCCACATGTTTGTCAGACCGTGACAATGTATGCAAACAGAAACTGTTGAAGTCCACAGGATAAGCTACCTTCTATATTTAGGATGCCATAAAATTTCTAAACCTAAATTTCCCTAAATTTTATTTTTCCTGCATTCTGTGTTTTATGATTTCATGCAAATTTATTATTAAAAAAAATGTTGTCTAATGAAATTAATTGACAAAACAATTTAATAAATTAAAAAAAAATGTAATCAAATAAAAATAATTCACATCACATTTTTGTTAAATAAGATGCTGCACAACAGAACTGTGTACATTAAAACGTGAATGAAAAAAATATCCATCTCTCTCTATATGTGTATTATTACTTTAAGAATTACATTTTAGTATATAATAGTAATGTATTTCTGTCATAAGTTCTTCAAGTTAAACTGAACTTTTATTTTGTCAGTTTGTTAACAATTTAATCAATCTTTTAAAATGTAATGAAATACAAAAAATTAAAAAATGTGTTTTTTTTGTCAATAAAGATGCTGCACAACAGAACTGTATACATTAAAACATGAATTTAAAAAAATCTCTCTCTCTATATATAGCATATA
>NW_015552535.1:18535-36613 GCF_001515605.1 Sinocyclocheilus anshuiensis
TTTAAAAATTACATTTTAGTATATACTAGTAATGTATTTCTGTCATAAGTTCTTCAAGTTAAACTTTTATTTCCGTGGTTTGTAGTGAAGATCTTTCGAGTTTCAGTGCGTGTTTGATGGTAGTTTTTCTCAAACGCAAATGACTAAAAAGACTCTCAGAGCAGCTCTGGAGATGACGTTTGCGTGTTCATGTGCTCATATATTGAGACGAATGTCACGTGTGTTTGATAGCAGCTCTGAACATGAAACAGACACACAAACATCACACGAGTCCTACCTGTCGTAAGTCCAGAGTGATGGTGACCCAGTGGAACTGAGGGCCGTTTTTGATGCTCGGGCTCTGCCACCACTGGTTGGTGCCGTCGATGGCGCTAGTAATGGGATGTTGCTCTGTTCAAAATAATAAAGTGAAATAAAAACAACTGCAAATGTTCAAGAATAAATACTGATGCATCATAAATCAGGTAGGAATTAACTTGTCTCAGCATGTCATGTCTGCACAGATGTCTGATACTAAAGATAAATCAGAAACACTTTACTGTAACGTTGCATTGGTTAACTACATTAGCTAACATGACCTAACAATGGAAAAAAACATTTCTTAATCCTAGTTAATTTCTGCATTTACTAATGCATTACTAAAATCAAAAGTTGTATCTGTTAATATTATTTAACGGATCTGAGCTAACAGTCTATTGAAATGCATTTAGAATCATCAAAATTCAAGGCATTCTAAATTGTCTATCATATTTATATTAGTGCTGTCAAACGATTAATCGCGATTAATCGCATCCAAAATAAAAGTTTTTGTTTGCATAATACGCATGTGTGCGGTGTATATTTATTATGTATATATAAATACACACACATGCATGTATACATTTCAGAAAAATATGTTATGTTAATATATTAAATATATGTATCTATAATATAAATTCTATGAATATAAATATAGACATGGAAATACATGTAAATATTTTCAAAATATATATATATATATAAAAACATATACGTCACACATCAGACCAGCGCGCGAATGAAACATTTAACCGGCAAGGCTTTAAAACAGATGCAAATGATGCACTGTAGCACGATACAACGATATTTCTTCAAAAGCAGATCGTGGAGACACTTTTATCGTCCACGATCAAAAATCGTCATATCGCACACCCCTATCTGTACCCAAATTTAAGACCTCTTGAAATCATAATTAAGACTTTCTTGTACAATTTAAGACTATTTATGACCTTAAATTTGATACAAGTAAATTTAAGACATTTTAAGGACCCGCGGGAACCTTGTGTTTTCCTCAAAAACCTTAATTTCTTTTCGACTGAATAAAGACAGACATGAACATCTGGGATGATATGGGGGTGAGTAAATTATCAGGAAATGTTTATTCTGGACGTGAACTAATCCTAAGAGTGTCAGGGCGAATCTCGTTACCTTTGGGATTCTGGCTGTTTGCATCACAGATCCGACACTGAGGGTTACGGATTCGTCTTCCAGGAACGTGCTCCACCAGTTTACAGAACATCTCGGGAAGCGGGTCGCCACAGGTGGCGTTCGTGGTGATTTCAGCATTGCTGGCCAGGTTCAGGATAGCGGGAAACAGACCTGGAATGCCAAACGAAGAAGTGTTCTCTTTCTTTCTTTGAAGAGCGACATCCATCCAGCCATCCGCCCATGTGTCCGTGTGCCGCCATTCATGACACAAATAACTACATCTTGGACAATTGACCAAAGCTGGCCTTTGGTGTGAGGAGATAAGCATCATTACTGACAGCAAAGAGCTCAATGAGAGGGAACTGTGAAGATGAAGAGGATCTTCTTCCCTCCAGCAGGTCATGAGGTCAAAGTGAGCTTTAGAGCAAAATCAGTGCTGGGAGTTTTGTTCAACTACAAACACATCATGCATTTGATCATTTAGTAAAGTAACGCTGCAGGAAGATGAACATACTCAACTTTAATGCTAATTATTTTACTACTTTAATATGTATATTAGTTATTATAGGATACTTCGTTTTCAGGGTTGTTATAGTTAACTAAATCTAAAACTACAACCATAAAAAAACATTTTTGTTACTTGGACAAAAAGTTAACTGATATAAATAAAGTATTAAAAAACTTAAACTTATTTTATTTTAGCTAGTTAGTTACCAAAGTAACATTTCTCATTTTCATTTAAAGTTGAGGTACTAAAATAACTAAAGCTAAAATTGAGATAAAAATGAATAAAAACTATAAAGACGTTTAAAAAAAATTTAAAAAAAGCACAACCACTTTCACTAAAATTAAAACAAAAATACAAAATAAAAACAAATCTAAAGTATTAAACTATAAAAGTATTTCTCAAACTTTAATAGTATCTCATTTAGTTTAAGTTGATCTACTAAAAATAAAAACAATAGACATAAAAAATAAAAAAAAAACTAATAATGTGACAAACACAACAAAAAAATTACAAACTTTAACTAAAATAAAAAAAAATTGAAAAAAAAAATAATAATAATATTACAAAAACACTATAATAGCATCTCTCAAACTTTAATAGTATCTAATTTAGTTTAAGTTAACGTACTAAAATAAAACAAATTAATAAAAACCATATATACATTAAAAAAAACACCACATAATGACTAAAACAAACTAAAATGAAAATACAAAATAGAAAACTAAAAACTAATACAAATTTTTTTTTTAAACTAATAATAATACAACAGTATCTCATTTGGTTTAAGTTGATGTACTAAAATTAAAACTGAAGCAAAATTAATAAAAACTATATAGAAACATTTCTAAAACAATTACTAATAAAAATGACCTAAAAATACTAAAACTTAAATAATATGAAAACGAGAGCTTATACAAAAATAAATTCAAAATATGTTTTATTAAAGTTACAATAGTGTCTGACGGACTTCACAAACACCACTAATAATTAATATCAGTTAAAACAGCTTGAGTAACACAGACGTGTTTCAGACTCGTGGGAGTTTGAGGACTGAATGGACTCCAGCGGAGAAACTTCAAACGCTCCGCAGATAAAGAGACTCTGATGATGACTGAAGTCATTATGCGACTGCAGCGGCACATCTGGCTGCGTTTGCATGTCACAGACGCACCTCTAATCGCTGAGAAAAACACTTTCAAACAAACACATCTGTCGGCAAGAACTTCTCAACATCTTCATACAGCTAAATGCATTTATCCCATTAAGAAAATATGTCTAAATTGAGTTTTCAAGGAAATAAGTTAGATGTTTATAACACTACTATGAGTAGATTGACTTCTGATGCACTTTTATGGTTAAACGATGCTATAACTAAATCAACTAATATACTCACCCTCATTGAAATAAATAATATATAATATATAATATGGTTTCCTGGAAGATTATTGGAGTGTTTTATAGGAAATGCAATTTCAATCTTTTGACTTCAAAACTGCACGTTTAATTCAATGCATTATTTGCAGTTTCTCTGTAATTATTTGCAAAATTCACAAGCAATTTCTGAGTGAAATTTGTTTTTACAAAATCCTACACCAACGTTTTTCCAAGCAGACCGCATTAACTTTAACGCTCCACACAGAGGTCAGATTTACCCGTAAGCTTCAGAGGGACATGTTTTAGCTGAAGACGACGACAAGATAATTGCTCTGCTTCTTTACCAGCGTCTGAGAGCCTCATTCGGTGTGAAAGCGGGGGTCAGAGTTCACCGTGCGTTTACACAACAGCAGCTCATCACGAGTGACGTCTCAGACCCAAATGACTCTTTCTGGGTGGCTTTCAGTCGGGTTTAGAAAACAAGCACAGACATAAGGGAACAGTTCGGTTTTTCATTAGATCTAAGAATATGTTTGAACGTGAAAGAGCTCTGGAAGAGTTCAGGTTAAATCAAAGAAGACGTGCGAGACATCTGTGAAGATTAACCATCATCACAGAACAAGGATGGGAGGTAAAACATCTCCAAAAAATGAATTCCAGATACGTCTAGCATGTGAAGTTCTGCATGCATTGCTGATGAGATCAGCTCAAAGCGTCTGGATGAAGAAGCTCCAGGACAGACGAGAGGATCGGCTGAATTTGCATGTGAACAGACTCTGTAATCAGATGTAAGCGGAGCTGATAAGATCCTCACAATGTGATTCAGTCCATTCAGAGATAAACGGCTGATTGGAGAGAAAACACTCACAGACGGACGGATGCAGATAAAGACATCTGGAGCTACAGATGCTGCTTTAAAACTAAATATACTGTATTAAAGTACATTTACACTGTAAAAATGTTTTTTTGAAGATTATTGGCGCATGTTTTACAAGAACATACTCTTAGTCTTTCTACTTTGAAATATCATGTTTAATTAAGTGTGTTACTTGCCATTTCTTTGTAATTATTTGTGAAATTTAGGCTACTAGAGGCTGTTTCCTCACCATTTTTTCAATGAATTACAATATATTTTATATTATATTTATTATATATACACATTTTTAACTTATTTTTCAAATGTATTCATCCATAAATACAGTAAATAAATAAATATACAATTACAATTACATATATTTTATAATTGAATAACATTTATACGACTAATATATATATATAGTCGTATAAATGTTATTAAATTATAAAATATATGTATTAAAAACAAAATTTATATATATATATATATACACTGTATTTATGGATAAATACATTTAAAAAAATAAGTAAAAAATGTATATATAATAAATATATACACTGAAAAGTGAGGAGTTTGCATCTATGATAGATAGATAGATAGATATATATATATATATATATATAGTGTAATTCCCTGTAGTGTGAAATTATTGCCTTTCATCACCTTATCTGCTCTGGAACTGAGAGTCCATCAAAGTTTAAAGAACACAAACAGCCACGTTATTCATGAGAAACGTCAAACTGAGAGGCATTTATGGCCAGTTCACTAACCCGCTAGGACTAAATATCCAGGATTATCCGTTAATGGAGCGGTACAGAGCTCTCATGTGACCCGCGCTCATTCGCATACATTCAGCTGGAATAAACACACACAAGGCTCAGATGAAAGTTCAGCCGATAACATTTCAACTTCCTGTTCTCTTCACAGGACTGAGGTGTAAGCAAACACTCGCTGCTTTTATGGGTCACAGCTAAAACTACATTAGCGGCTTCCTGACCTCACGTGTTAAGTGTGTTCGACAAACCTGCGGGTTGAGAAATCTCGTTAATGTGGCAAATCTATGCAAATACTATTGGCATCCCGGCCGAACCCCCGGTCACGTGATATTTGCTTTATGTTAATTTAATTAGAGCATATGAAGCGTCTGCAAGTACAAATCGCTAAAATAATCATTTCTTTTTGTGTGCGAAAGTAACCATCTAACACTTACCAGGAGAAAATTTATTTTTGGGTGAACTGTCCCTTTAAGGCAAGCTAATCCCAGGTAAATGTTAAATTCATTACTAATTTATTACTTTCACATGCCTATAAAATAAGCAAAATATAGATTTGGATGGCCTTACAATCACATTCCAACTTTTACAATCACTAACAAAAGTGAATTACATGTTTTGCACATGGTAATACCTCATTTTGGGGCATGTTTTCAGAAAATGTAATATATCAGTACCATAGATTTACCATGGTAACTACAAAGTACTTTCTGTACGGAATTTAATAAACGTTATAAAGACTCTCCTGCAGTATATCTGAACAAATACAACATTTAAAGTAATTATACTGAGTAAATGCGTAAAACTAGCAGAGTAACGAATTTCATTTGTATTCTATGCTGATGTTCTAATCTAAAATCTTACATTTTAAATATTTTCTTCTACTTTTTTCACCATTTGCAGTTTTATCTCTTAGTTTGAACAACAAAAACACTGTAGTTTAATATCTGAGGACATATTTGTGTTTCTATATTTGATCTCACCTCTCTGCTGAGCCTCCACACAAACCAGTGAGGAGAAAATCACTGCAAACGACCACAGCATCTTCCTCATCAGTCACTCTAAAATAACTCAACTAATAATCTACGTAATGAAGCTGAAATCGTGCTGAAATCATCAGTTTTGTGCAGATGTCCATCGGTTCTGCTCCTTCTTTCTTTCTTTCTTTCTCTCATTCAAACTCCAGTCGCTTTCATTGAGTGCCGCTGCACTGAACCCCGCTGGAATGTTCCATTAGTTCAGAGGGGGAGGGGGGGAGTCCCGCTGGAATGTACCATTAGTTCAGAGGGGGAGGGGGGGAGTCCCGCTGGAATGTTCCATTAGTTCAGCGGGGGAGGGGGGGAGTCCCGCTGGAATGTACCATTTTCTCATGAGACGGACATTTTGGTTTAATTTGCGTTATAGTTACAGTTTTACAGCACACTTTTGGCTTTTTTGTGACGTTTATTATCATAGATAATTCGTGGTGTTTGTTATACAAGCGTCGCTGTCATTATCGCTCATTATTTTCCACACACCTATCTTGAGATCGTAGAGTAAACAATTTACCTCAAGAACCTTTAAACCGCTTAACAAAGCGGTGGCGGGAAATCCAGTCAGGCCTCAACTCTAGCATCTCCATAGCAACGCGCGCTAAAAATCACTCGGTGATTACTGTGATTATTATGAAAAATATCTAGCTAAACGACTCCCAGCACTTAACACTATATAAATTAGGTGTTCATTTTTATTTTACATAAGTTGTTGTTAATATGCATCCACTTTGCTATCAAATACGTCCTTTGTTATTTTATTTAGTTTTTTTAATAAACCACTATAATTAAATTTTTTCAAGCCGTACATTTGCGACAACAAACTGCGAGAAAAGCTGCTGTGAAAAATGCATAGGGGTCAGTGTGATGGCGATCAGATTCGTGAAGGGGTCGAATTATATGATCAATTCGTTTTTTGAATCTGTCTACCCGGTTTTAGCGAAAATATCTGATCATTCATTAAAGGGATAGTTCACCCAAAAATGAAAATTAGCCCATGATTTACTCACCCTCAAGGCATCCTAGGTGTATATGACTTTCTTCCTTCAGACGAATCCAATTGGAGTTATATTAAAAAATGTCCTGGCTCTTCCAAGCTTTATAATGGCAGTGAATGGGTGTTTTTGTTCAACAGTTCAAAAGAAGTCCAATAAAGTGCATCCATCCATAATAAAAAGTGTTTCACACGGCTCCAGGAGTGAATAAAGGCCTCCTGTAGTGAATCATGCGGTTGGATCATTCTTTTCTTTTTACTGTTATCACCTGCATATTGTCAAAGTGTCTAATTCTAACGTTTGGTAATACTTCTATTCAAAATCGAGATTCCTCGATTTATAAAAAATACAATCGTGGCAAAACATTAAATTCCAATTAATCACTAAAATCGCCCAGCCCTAGCTTCCCGCATACGACAGTCAGTGGAAGTCAGAGAAAACTGTTCATAACATTTTAAATATGGATATTTTTCTTACAAAAAACGCATTGATTCACTTCAGTAGGATTTTATTCATACCCCCGGTTGCTGTGTAAGGCACGTTTTATTGGATGCACTTTATTGGAAGGATGCGCTTTATTTGACTTCCTTTGAACTGTTGAACAGAAACACCCACCCACTGCCATTATAAAGCTTGGAAGAAGAAAGTCATATACATCTAGGATGCCTTGAGGGTGAGTTAACCATGGGATAATTTTCATTTTTGGGTGAACTAACCCTTTAATTTAACAAATTATCTGAATCTATGACAGTCTGATCTCCACTGGGAAATGTAAAGAGAAGTTGTTCCACTAATTTTCAGTCTGTGTTTATTAAATAATTCATATTGTCTCAATAATTATGAACAGTGTGAAAAGCTGAAGATTTGTTAATGCAACAACTTCTCCGCTTCACCGAACAGAACACAGAACAGTTTGTTTTTGTGATAGCAAACAGTAGAAGTCAAATAATAATATTTTCACATTTTCTGAAAGAAAATAGGAGTGGCTGCCAGGGCATTGTTATGCATTAGCTTTGCTGTGCTGTTGCTCAACAATTCCTGTTTTCTGTGGTTTTTAGCATTTTTTTTTTTTTAGATATGTTAGATTTAATATAAGTTTGTTTAATAGTTGTTCTTATTTTTTTTCTCATGAGCTACTTGAGTAATTTTCCATAAAGAAATCTTTACTTTTACTCAAGCATGATGATTGAATACTTAATAACAATAATGAGTTAATTACACTTTTTAGTGCAAAATACAATAATATTATCACTATTATTATTGATTTCTGTCTTTGAATGTTCAACTTCACTTTGCAATCACTTATTTCCTGCATGAAATTCAAATATAGTTTCTATATTTTCACCTCATATCTGTCATATCTTGTAGTTTAACTCTACTAATGTCATTTGAGAAAGTCAAATATGATACATTGTCTCAAAAATGCATGACTGATGATTATCTGAGCTGCAGATCTTTACATTTGTGTTTTTTGTGTGGGTTTTGCTGCCATCTTCTGGAAAGCATCTGGATGTGCAGGCTGGCCTGTTGAAATCTGACCTCACATGAACTCTTGAAGCTCAAGCTGGACCTCATCAAGGTCTGTGGTGTTTTTGCTGTCTTTGAAGGTTACATCATGATGTCCGTCATACCTGAAAACAGTGTCTTGACAGTGGGGGGGTGGGGGGCTTGAACAAAGGCCTTCTGTAGCGAATCGATGCGTTTTTGTAAGAAAAATATCCATATTCAAAACATAATAATCACTTTAATGTAGCTTGCGCTCACTGTTGTACACGGAAGCAGCTCTGGGGGAATGACGTATAAAGTCAGCTTTGCGCATGCGCCGCTCAGAAGTGACGAACGCAGAAGCGCAGCGGAGAGATCAAAACAAAACAACGGTCACTAATTAGAAGTACAAAACGAGGATTTGTAAAGAAGAATGTCGGAGAGACATAAGCCAAGAGGAGACTGGTTTTCCTTTGCTAAAGTAAGGAAACTTTGCTTCCTTTACTCCTCTTAACAAACGTTAATGCGCAGTGCGCAGTGCTGACCTCATACGTCATCCTCCCGGAGCTGCTTCTGTTTACAACTGCTGGCGCAAGCTACAGTAAAGTGATTATTATGTTTTGAATATGGATATTTTTCTTACAAAAACGCATCGATTCGCTACAGGAGGCCTAAAGATCATGTTCCATGAAGATATTTTGCAAATTTACTACTGTAAATACATCAAAATTTAATTTTTGATTAGTAATATGCATTGCTAAGAACTTCATTTAAACAACTTTAAAGATGATTTTCTCAATATTTCGATTTTTTTGCACCCTCAGATTCCAGATTTTCAAATAGTTGTATCTCGGCCAAATATTATCCTATCCTAACAAACCATACATCAATGGAAAGATTATTTATTCAGCTTTCAGATGATGTATAAATCTCAATTTCGGAAAAATTTACACTTAAGACTGTTTTTGTGCTCCAGGGTCACATATTTGTGAAGGACATGTGCTGAATTCCAAATTAAACCATATAAAAATTACCCTGTTCAAAAGTTTACACCCCCTTGACTCTTAATACTGTGTTGTTACCTGGATGATCTACGACTGTGTTTTTTGTTTAGTGATAGTTGTTCATGAGTCCCTTGTTGGTCCTGAACAGTTCAACTGCCTGCTGTTCATCAGAAAAATCCTTAAGCTCCCACAAATTCTTTGGTTTTCCAGCACTTTTGTGTATTTGAACCCTTTCTAACAATGATTATGATTTTGAGATCCATCTTTTCACACTGAGGACAACTGAGGGACTCGTATGCAACTATTACAGAAGGTTCAAACGCTCACTGATGCTCCAGAAGGAGAAACCATGCATTAAGAGACGGGGGCTGAACACTTTTGAACATAATGGAGATGTGTACATTTTTTTAAATTTTGCCTAAATATAATATTTTTTTCAATTAGTACTGCCATTCAGAGGCTACAGAAGATACTTACATGTTTCCCAGAAGACAAAATAAGTTAAATTTACCCTGATCTTCAAATTCAGTCTTAATGCATGGTTTTTCCTTCTGGAGCATCAGCGAGCGTTTGAACCTTCTGTGATAGTTGTGTTTGAGTCCCTCAGTTGTCCTCAGTGTGAAAAGATGGATCTCAAAATCATACAGTCACTGTTAGAAAGGGTTCAAATACACAAATTGCTGGAAAACCAAAGAATTTGTGGGATCTGAAGGATTTTTCTGAAGAAAAGCAGGCAGTTTAACTGTTCAGGACAAACAAGGGACTCATGAACAACTATCACTAAACAAAAAACAAAACAACAGCTGTGGATCATTAGGGTAACAACACAGTATTTAAAATGTAAACTTTTGAACGGGGTCATTTTTAGAAATGTAATCCTTATTTTCTCTTGTGAACTATATGTAAACATCTTTTATGTGAAATATCTTATTCAGGTCAGTACTAAATAAACAATAACATGCATTTTGGATGATCCCTCTTATTTTGGTCAAATAATGAACATTTAGCAGATTCTGTAAACTTTTGTCCTCAACTGTATGTTTCTGGTCAGTGTAAGGGTTTGTTCAGCAGGGGGCAGTGGCGGCTGATAAACTGGACTCTTCTGACTGAGTTTTTCCTTCTCTCTGTTTTATTTTGTGTTTCAGTGCTTAGCAACCCTGAGAGAAATACTCTGCTGTTATGACCGCTCCACTAACAGAGACTAAACAGCTGGCGGTGAGACACACGATGCACATTTACAGTAGTTTACATTCTGAAGAAAACAGCCTCTAATGAACGATAAACGTCATATGCTGACATTGTGCCACATCCATTACTGTCTGCTAGAGGAGAACATACTGCCATAAAAACATCATGCTTTTTGTTTGCAAGCATCATTACAGCAGGATCTGAGTGTAATTATGCCGTGAAGTTGATTTCCTCTCAGAATAAAGTTCAGCGCTGGCTGCTCTCCATGTTATTAGATGAACACTGAACTGGTTTGGCCTGTTTCTCATCATCAGGTCGGCCTCACGGCACGCTCTGTCTGGCTTCAGTTAAATTCTCCAAACTCTAATAATGGCACAGATGCTCTGACGCAGGCGTTTGGCTGCTGTGTTCGGCTTCATCAAGACCCGCTTCTGTTGCCTAGACCACCTGGACCTGATTGATCACAGTCACACAGCCGAGAGCATCTGTCTGTCTGTCTGTCTATCTATCTATCTATCTATCTAATATTTCTCTATCTATCTATCTATCTATCTATCTATGTATCTATCTATCTAATATTTCTCTATCTATCTATCATCTATCTATCTATCTTTCTATCTATCTATCTATCTATCTAATATTTCTCTATCTATCTATCTATCTATCTATCTATCTCTATCTATCTATCTATCTATCTATCTCTATCTATCTATCTATCTATCTATCTCTATCTATCTATCTATCTATCTATCTCTATCTATCTATCTATCTATCTATCTCTATCTATCTATCTATCTATCTATCTCTATCTATCTATCTATCTATCTATCTATCTATCTATATCTATCTATCAGTCTGTCGTTCTATCTATCTATCTATCTATCTATCTATCTATCGTTCTCTAGTATTATTTCTCTGTAGTTGTATTGTGGAGCAGGTTGTGAGTGTTTGGGATGTTGTTGTGTTGTGCTGTGGTTCAGTAGCTCTATGTTCCTCTATATTTATTCCCGTCTGCTGTTTTCGGCCCCTGACCGCTGTGGCTGGTGTGTAACTGCATTAGTAGCTCCTCTGCCACGCTCTCATTCCACACACATTACAAATGGCATCTTTATAGTGTGTAATAGCGTGTTTCCTCCCCATCGATTCATCATCCTCAGCCACTTCATCTCCCATTCTATCTCCCTTTACTCTCACGCTCTCGCGCTGCTGCAGAGGAACTCGATGAAGAAATTATAGCCGAGATATTAAACTGTCTCTGGTGAGCACTCGCATCTATTACCCGACACTTGGAAATCTTACAAATCACACTGAAAGAGCTGAATGAAATAAGCGACATTTTTCATTACATTATCAGGAGATACTGACTGACAAAATGTGAAAAAGAAATGCTCAAAATGAAATTCTCAGTTAGTAACCATATTTAACTGTATTTAGTTATTTTAAGTCATGAGGAATGAAGAAATCACTTTGTAAAATCACTTTTTTCTCATTGAATATCCATTTTGACTAAGAAAAGCATTGCACATTTAATACATGTGTGGAGTAAGAACATATAAGATACATACGAGCACAGTCCAGCTGAATGATAAAGTTTACTCTCTTTAACTTCATGTTGTTATGCTGTTTTGTTTTCAACTGCTTCTCCCATTTGCTCTTTTTACATTGACTATCACTATATAGACTAATACAATCGGATACAACAATCATTTGTCAAATATTTACTACAATATATAGGCCTACTGATAAATTGAACATTCACTTCAATGTGACCTCACCTGATGAATATGTTCCTAGATTTGTGTTGATGTTATCTTTGGAATGGAAATATGGAGATTTTATTTGAAAACATCATACTTTTTTTCCTCATATTTCAGGTAATGTTATAAAACTAGCGAGCTACGCTAGTAGTAGTGCTGACAGTGTCGTGCAAACATGACTGAAGACAAGAAAAGAGGAAGAACAGACGAACCGATTCAATTGAGTGAGTCATTTACGCTGGAACCGCTCCGATTGATTCAAACTCGTGACTTCGATCATTCAGTTCAAACGATTCACTAGCAAAACTGTTTAGAAGAGCATTTAATTTTCGAATTACGACATCGCTTGTAATGGTTTTAAAAAGCACGTATAGTGACGGGTGAAACGGAGCTTTTCGAAACTCTGAATCAGCTAAACCATTTTGCGTCGCAAAATGATTCACTGTTTCTATGCGCTCCAATCGGATCACGTATCGCGAATCATTTGATTCAGGTCGGAACCTCGGAGCGGGTGCGCGAATCATTTCGCGAATTGAATGATTCGCGATCCGAGCTCCGATCTGAAATTATGGTTCGCTTTCTGATTTACTTTTTAATTAAACCGTACAAAACATCAAGCCACTAATGCAGTACAGTTATAAAAAAAATTTAAAAATAAAAATAAAGAAAGACTACACAAATACAAATCCCTTAAGAAAATTAACCATGGTTTTATTACAGTAAAAGTGTAGTAACCATGTTTTTTTTATATGATTACAGTTGTACTACAAATACCACAGTTAAACTATGGAGAGTGTAGCAAAACCATGGTTAATTTGTGGTTATGAACTTGGAATAGTTTAATATACTCATCTAGATCAACTTTGAATAAAGAAAAGAGAGATTTAGAGCCAGATTTTTGTTTATGTATGTGAAATTTAGCTAGCAGGAATCAAATTAATTACGTTATAGGCCTAGGCCTATTTTCCTGTTCTCTTTTGAGTAGTCAAACAATCCAAAGAAAACTTTTATTATTTTTTGGAGTAGTATTAGGCCTATTGAATATGTAAAAAATAAAATAAAATGTTGTATTTTGTTTTTTCTTGCAATTTTATCTTTCAATGTACTTTCTGCTATAATTCAATCTCAGTATTGCTAAGCAGAAAAGTAAATAAACTTCAAACTTCGTCTTTAAAACAGAGAAAAGTCACTTACAAAATGAGATTGTATGAACAACAATAAAAAAATCTGAGCAAAATGTCTCTGTGCACAAAACAAGTGAACGAATCTTCCTCAGGAGGGACAAAAACAGCAGCTCACTTCAATGTCTGAGTCTGACTTATATTATAAGTACGTCCATAGGCCTTTAGTGAAATTTGGATTAAATCATTAATCTTTTGTTTGAGCTATTCAACATTTCAGTTTACTAAAGTACAGAATTAAATGCTGATAAAGAGTCAATACTGTATGTGTGAGTAATACAGTCAGTTTAGTTATTAAACATGAACTTTGAAACCTTTTAAAGTGGTCATAGGATGCCCCTTTTCCACAAGTTGATATGATTCTTTAGGGTCTTAATGAAAAGTCTGTAACATAGTTTGGTTAAAATTTCTCAATGGTAGTGTAAAAACACCTTTTTTACCGTCAAAAACAGCTCTTTTCAGATCAAGCCGTTTTGTAGCATTTCCCTTTAAATGTTAATGAGCTCTGCTCTACAAATATACCTGTGCTGCTTAAGACTGCTTTAGTGCTCCAGGGACACAAATATATATACATTATAAGAGTGGTGGTCTTCTGGTAATTCAGCTGACAGGTGCATGTGTTTGCTTTTGTCCTCATTTGTAAGTTGCTTTGGATAAAAGCGTCTGCTAAATGTCTAAATGTAAATGTAATGCTTTAGGGCGTCTATAAAGCCACTGCAGACAAACACACAGCAGTCTGTGTTCTTCAGATGCGTCTGTATATTTACACGCGTGTTTGTGATTGATGTGCACAGAAGGCTTTTGCTCAGGAGTTTGTCTACACAGCAAGCCGTGTTTATCTGTGTTTATCTGCATCACCCTCAGCGCTTTAACTCACATCAGCATGTTCTCGTCTGAAGAGAAATCATTTATTTAACTCCAGACTCGGCTGTTAGCAGCTTTAGATGTTCTGTCCGTTCAGCTGAAATGGATCTCAGTAGGTTTGTAATTCTCAAATGTCATTATGTAATTTGTTAAATAAATGAACTCTGTGAAAGCCAGTCGTCAACATGGTTTGGGCTCTTGAGAGATTTCTGCTTTTAGTATCATTGATATACTATTATAGTTTTTGTCAATATTTTGAATAAGATTTTTAAAATAATTTTTCACTTTAGTTACTAATTTTGTTGTGTTTTTGTCATTTTTATTAGTTTTTGTTGTCTATATTAATATTCATTTTTATTAGTTTTTGTTGTTTTATTAATATTCTAAAAGTTTTTATTTATTTTCCATTTTAATTTTAGTTAAAGTTTTAGTAATTTTGTTGTTTTGTCATTTATATTAGTTTTTTTATGTCTATAGTTTTTATTAATATTCTGAATGTTTTTATTTGTATTTTCCATTTTAATTTTAGCTAAAGTTTTAGTAATCTTGTTGTGTTTTCTAATTTTCATTTTTTTATAAATATTTCTATGTAGTTTCTATTTACAGTATATTCTGAATGTTTTTATTTTTATATTTCCCACTTTTATTTTAATTTTAGTTATAGTAATTTAGTTGTTTTTGTAATTTTTATAGATTTTTTTCATGAATATTTCTATATAGTTTCTATTAATATTTTGAATTATGTTTCTAACTTCGTATTTTCCATTTGAATTTTAGTTAATGTTTTAGTAATTTTTTTTAATTAGTTTTTTGTTTTTTAAATATGTCCACATGTATATCATTTTTATTAATTTTTATTTATTCGTTTTATTTTTACTAAATTTAAATAAATTTTGCCTTGGCATCTAGTTGAAATAAAATATGTTTACTTTTTTATATTTTATTTTATTTCAGATAACACTTAATGGTTTGAGTGTGAGTTTGAGTTTACTATAATAACCCCGCTACTGAAGCGGATGCATGGCTCTAAAGCACTGATGTCCATCTCTGTGCATTTCTATTCAGGGTGGAATTTTTGCAGATTTCTGATTATTTGGCGACGGGCCGCGAGATGCCGAGAGCCTCCGACAGATGTCCCACAAATGCTACTTAATACTGAACCACGACTCCATTCAGAAGCCTTTAATCCACATCTGTGGCTATTTAATACAGTGAGAACTGATGAGTAAAGTTACAGGCTTTCACTGAACTTTAGCTGTAAATAACATATAAGTTTCACTGGTTCTGACAAACTCTTTGAGTGTTTGTATGCGTGAAATGAAGCTCAGAATAGAAACAAATTCCATTCATAAAGTGCTCGAGCAGGTCAGTGTCCGTCGGGGGATTTGATCTATAAATAACTCAGTTGTTTATGTGAAAGCATGTCCATGTGTGCTAATAAAGACGTATTGTAGGAAAGTAGGCAGGGTTGTTATTATTAGTATCACTGAGATTCTATTAGAGTATTTATTAATATTTTGAAATAGTTATTTTATGTTTGTATTTTCTGTTTTCACTTTAGTTTTAAAGTTTTTGTTGTTTTCTTAAATGTGTGTATTTTTCATTTTTATTTTAGTTGTAGTTTTTAAACAAGCTTAACAAAAAGTAGAAATTAGTTTTTGTTTTTTAAATATGTATTTAGGTTTTTTTTTTTTTTTTAAGTTTTCAAACCAGCTTAAAAATGTAAAATTAATTTTTGTTTTTTTAAATGCCAATTTATTGTTTATTTTTAGCGTTTTAAGTTTTAGTTTTTAAACATTAACTTAACAAAAATGTGAAATTATTATTTTTTTTTTTTATTTAGTTTGTTATTTTTATTTTACTTTTAGTTTTTAAACAAACTTAAAATTTGAAATTATTTTTAAATATCTGTTTAGGTTTTATTTTTTATTTATTTTAGTTTTAGTTTTAGTTTTTAAACTTAACACACATGAGAAATGTTACTTTGGCAACTATTTGAAATATGTTCTTATATTTTATTCTAGTTGACATTTATTTTATTTTAAGTAATGTATTTAAGTATTAAGTTGATGTTAATATACAGTAGTTTAAGTAGTTTTAGTTAACGATAATAACCCTAAAAACAGGCTAACTTGATCATAAACAGTTGTCCGTGCATGACTTTATTTTGGGTCAAGAGTGGCATGAGAGGCCAAAGCCATCATATTTCTCGCTTTAATGCCATCTCGCGCTCAAGTGACAGGAACAACTGGACGAGAGGCTCGTGAAACTCAGTAAGAGCTGCCAAGGCCATGTTGTTTGACACACTGAGATGTTTCCGAGCGTGTGTTTAAGATGTGTTTGTGCTGCCACACGGCTCTGGGAATGTCCTTCGTGTCTCCAGGCTTTAGTTAAAGAGCGTCTAGCTGAGAAGGAGAGCAGAAATGGGTGGAAAGAAATCCAAAAGTGCTGTAGATGACGACACAACGCGATCAGGAAGAAAGAGCGCTGGTCCGGACGAAAACCTTCCGACGGTCGAACGCATTCGCAAACACACAACAACACACTTCGGATACAAAGTGCTCAGTCTGGCTCGACGCGGCCTGACGGATCCTCCGGAGGAATTATGGGAGATAACAGAGCTGCAGAAGCTCAATCTCTCGCTCAATGCATTGCGATCCGTTCCATCGTATTTGGGTTCCCTGCAGAACCTGCTGGTGCTCAATCTTTGGGGAAACCAGCTGACTAATTTGCCTCCTGAAATCGGACGGCTTGGAAACCTGAAGGTGCTTTTCGCATGTCGTAACCGTCTGAGCGACGTTCCCGAAGAACTGGGTTCATGCACCAAACTGGAAGTGTTGAGTCTGGCTGGTAACCAGTTAACTAGTCTCCCTGCGTCGCTTTCAGCCCTCGCCGGATTAAAGAAGCTCAACCTGAGCCACAATCTCATCGCTCACATCCCCGGCTGCGTTTACAGCATGAAGAGCCTGGTGTTCCTGCAGCTGGCCTGTAATAGGCTGGAAAACATCGCCGATCAGATCCAAGTGCTGGCCGACTTGAAGATCCTCATCGTCGAGGGAAACTGCATCCACGCGCTTCCCAAGATGCTCTGCCGTCTGACCAAGCTGGAGCTCCTCAACGTGGATTTCAACGACATCCAGAGCGTGCCGGCGGAGATGCACCGGCTGAGACGTCTGGAGAAACTGGCCTGCCATCCGCTGGACAAAGGTCTGCACATCAGACACAATCCTCTGCTGAAACCCATCAAAGAGGTTCTGGACGGAGACCTGCAGGCACTCTACAGCTATCTGAAGGCCACGTGAAGCACTTGAAATCAGCCCAAGGCTTGTTTACCGTCTCTGAGAGATGCAGCTTTGGCTGGACTTCTCAAGGTCTCTCTGAGGATATAAAACTGTATTATATTTATTCCGACTGCTTTCAGAGTTCATGCACCTGCAGGTTGTTTATTCACAAAGGCTTGAGTATGAATTCAGAATATACCAAAAACCATTAAAATGTGAAAAGCTGCTAAAAAATGTTTTTTAGTACATTTTAATTATTTAGCAGACTCGTTTATCCATAGTGACCCAGATGTTTATTTCTCAGTGGTTGTTTTATATATTTAATGTTTTATGTT
>NW_015552535.1:36685-41779 GCF_001515605.1 Sinocyclocheilus anshuiensis
TGTTTTTATTTATATAACATTTTTTTGCAATTTATATATATATATATATATATATATATATATATATACTAAAAAAGAAAATAAAGAAAATAAATTGCTAATAAATTTTAAATAAGAACATAAAAGCTGCATAAAAAAAAAATATATATATATATATATACTTTTTTTTTTTTGCTACAATGCCCTGCAAAAATATTTAGGCCTGAATGTAGGATTTATGTATTTGAATTGCTTATAAATTTCCATTAATTTGGATGACTATTATTTTAACATAAACAAGCTAATAAACATAATGTGATGCACATTCGTCATACATCAATGCAACAGGTAAATCATAACAGTTTATTATTTGCATCTGTTTGCTTTTATTAAAATATATTTTCAAAATGCATTTATTCAAATATCTTAAAAATCAGCCTAAATCTGTCAATTTCAAAAACTATTCGATTAAAAACATGGTTAAAATATGGCTAGCTGTGGATCAAGCAATATTAAGTCAGTTTAAATGTATGAGATTGAAACAAACTGTATTTATTGATGATAAATATATAAAGCCGGTTATTGTTTATTTAAAACAAATTGAGATTATTCGCAGTATACTGACCTGTTTCAGTGATGCATGACTGACGGATATCACATTAAGTTTATTAGTTTATGTTCGATTTGATTCAAAATGCATCGTGCTGCAAACATTGTTGTATGAAACATTTCAGTTCAGTCTTAAAATGAGTGAGAGCAATAAAAAAACACAATAAAATATCAAATGAATGTCAATAGAAGTTCAGATTATTTGATTGAGTTCATATGAGATCTCATTTTGATTGACTTCTATCTTGGCAAATATGAGCATAAACTGAGACATTTTGAGATTATTTATTTGATTGTAAATGGTTGTTTTGTATTGTTAATCTAGTGTTTCAAGTATGCTGTAAAGTGGTAAATAAAATAGTCTTAAAAAAATGTCATGTTTAATTTAATGTGTTTGTGACGTTTACTAGCCATTTCTGAGTGAAAATCCGGTGTGTGAATTTACTCTGAAACTAAAAAAAGAGAAATTATTTTATTTAATTCACTATGTTATTTAAAATTGACATAACCACATTATTACACTGTAGAAAAAAATCATGCTAGCAGCATGCTAATCAGGCTAGAAAAAATGCTAGAGACATGCTAGTCACTTGCTAATCATGCTAGAGACATGCTAGTAACATGCTAATCAGGCTAGAAACATGCTAGAGACATGCTAGTCACTTGCTAATCATGCTAGAAACATGCTAGTCACTTGTTAATCATGCTAGAAACATGTTAGTCACTTGTTAATCATGCTAGCAACATGCTAATCAGGCTAGGAAAAATGCTAGAGACATGCTAGTAACTTGCTAATCATGCTAGAAACATGCTAGTCACTTGTTAATAATGATAGCAAAACATGCTAATCAGGCTAGAAACATGCTAGAGACATGCTAGTAACTTGCTAATCATGCTAACGACATGCTAGTAACTTGCTAGTCATGCTAGCAACATGCTATGAGCATGCTAATCATGCTAGCAACATGCTAGTAACTTGTTAATCATGCTAGCAACATGCTAGTTACTTGCTAATCATGCTAGCAACATGCTAATCATGCCAGCAAAATGTTAGTAACAAGCCAATCATGTTAAAAACATGCTAATCATGCTAGAAACATGTTATCAACATCTATCTAAATTTTCAAACTTCAGGCTTTTACAACTGCTTTAAACTTTCAGGCTAGGCTTTCTCAAGCCAACCTAAAGTTTCTCTTGACAAACTTTTTTATCTAGTTCAAATTGTTGTTTGAATTGACAAACTTTTTTATCTAGTTTAATTTGAAATGGTTGTAGAACCAGTTTGATTCAACTTAAATCAAAACAGCAACTGAATTTTCAAAGTGATTTGTGAAATTTACTATTAATTTCTGAGTGCATATTGTTTCAAAGTAAGCATAGATGACATTGTGAACACAGCCTCAGTTCAGTACGAACTCTGTTTACAACACAACACTGGTTTTACTGAATAATTCATAAAAGTGATTAACAACAGTGTAAGCTGTAGATTTGAGTCTGGTTTATGTGCATTGCGAGTGTGTTCATGTGAACACAAGCCCGTTATTTTCTTGTTAAGGATCTTGTACTTGTGTGTGTGTTGTGTAGAGAGTCAAGTGGAAGAGTTGCGTCATTAATCCAGATCTTCAGAAGTGAGCGTGTTGAGAGGGTTGTAAGTCACAGCAGCGTCTCAGAGCCGCTGAAGGTCAGTCCTGTAGAAATCTTCTGTTGGGTGTGTGAGTATTGAGACGAGTTCAAGGCTCAGGAGCGTGTGGAAATAAAAGGACACCGGCTGTTAAACAAGCACTCGATTCCTCTGGCTTTGACACGCTGATCTCTAACAAACAGCACAGTACAAACTCTCCTCCATTACTGACCGCGTGTCTCTGACCTCAGCATTGACCGCTGCTGGTTTGTTTATCTGTGTTTTTAACAACCCAGCTCAACCTTTATTCATAGAGCACATTAAACACGACACGAGCTGAACCCAAGTACAAATTCAGTCAAAATAACTCTACAATCACAGAATAATACGCACTTATGTAAGTGCCAGTGCAGAGATGATAGAAACACAGACCAGTCTCATCCCTATCTCTAATGTTTCAAAAGCTAAAGAATAAAAATAAGCTTTCAAAGGTTTAAAAGCATCTAAATTGAAAAAAAGGCAAAACATAACTTCAATTTCACAATTACAAAAACATCACAAGACATAGCATTAAATGTGAATTTTGAAGAAAAACCTAAATATTATTTTTCTTGCAAAACATGCTCCTTTTATTTATTTATTAATTTATGTATTTATTTATTTTTTATCTTGCATAGGGTTGTAAAAATGTGGAAAATTTCCAGTAAATTTAGGAAATATTCCAGAAATTTTGGAAACTTTCCAGGATTTTTTTTTGGAATATTCCAGGAATTTCTGGAAATTTTCCACCCCTTTGCAACCGTTTTATGCAAGATTAGGGTTTAGGGCCTATGAAGATGTCCAAATTTTTCTTATTTTGTTGAAATATATCAGGACGCAGGCCGGTCCCCACAATGTCAAAAATTTCAGATTTTACTATCCTTGTGGGGACATTTGGTCACACACACACACACACACACACACACACACACACACACACAGAGCTATAAAATGAATGTGGAGCAGCTCAGATCAATTGATGAGAGCTGAGCTGCTCCACATTCATTTTATAGCTCTTTATTCTTCCTGAATGACAACTAGTGACTCCTTTGTGTCTTTGTGTTTTTAATTCTCCTAAGGAATTTTACATTGACTTGGAATGATTTTCATTCACTTTATACATGTAAGAAGATGTGTGTGTGAGTGCATGTGTGTATGTGTGTGTGTGTGTGTGTGTGTGTGTTGTTTATGCTACATTGTGGCGACCAACTGTGACCAAATGGAAAAACATTATTAAAAATAGTAAATGATGTTTATCTGAAAGTGTAAGAATGCAAACAGGTTTTCTGTAAGGGGTAGGTATTTATTTATTAATTTATGTATTTATTTATTTTTTATCTTGCATAGGGTTGTAAAAATGTGGAAAATTTCCAGTAAATTTAGGAAATATTCCAGAAATTTTGGAAACTTTCCAGGATTTTTTTTTGGAATATTCCAGGAATTTCTGGAAATTTTCCACCCCTTTGCAACCGTTTTATGCAAGATTAGGGTTTAGGGCCTATATAGAAAATGTGCTCAAACTTGCTGTATATAGACTCACTGTAGAGCTGTTGCTGTAGCGCCTCCTGTCTCTGAAAGCCCAGCAGTGCAGCGTCTGATTATTACTGGAAAAACAAGAAAAAACATCATTCAGTAGAACCAACAAAGAAAAAATAACATCGCATGTGTATATATAAGATGATATCAGTCTCTTTTTTTCCTGTCTGTTGTATGGCATTAACCATTAACCCTGTAAAGCCTGACACTCTATATCTCCAGTAATATGTCTCAGTAAGATGAGATTGAAATGCTCCAAACATATAATGCAGTGATTGAGAGCTGAAGAAATAAAGGCTCCTCAGAAGATCCTGAGGATCAGATTTGAGACTCTAAAACATGATTGATGGAGAATCAAGTAAAGCTGAGCTGCTTCAGTCCAGTAAGTGTTCATCTGGAGATATTACTGCAGTTATTCTGACCTTTACTTGATAAAAACCAGTCAAGATTTGACACGAGAAGCTCCAGCTGAAGCTGGACGTTTGTACAGTTAGACCTTTTATTTTTTTATCATTCTGATCATGCTGAACATTTAGAGCCTTAGAAACTCACGTCAAATATGATACAGTCGCTTTATGGTATTAAACACAAACTCCTGATTGCATGTTATTATATTACCCAGCAGAAACTAGGAATTGAGCTCCTTCTGTAAAACCAGAGTATTTTGAAATCCCTCAGTGAGAAACAGTCTGAGCCACATGCTTTATCAAGGCCATAATTTGATATTTCTGCTCATATTTCTCTACTTATTAACCATATGAGAAAATATACTAAAACAGCCTTGAAGTGTAATGTGTGTAATGCTGAACCTGCACTCTTGATCCTCAAGAAACATTACACTTCAAAGTTCATTTCTGAAAAAAATATTTCGCTGATTGGTAAATATGTTCTGTTGATTGTGAAGGTCACGGCTTTTTCATTCACATTTGATGTAAAATACATACGAATTATCATGAGATCACATTGGCCACTTCAGGATGGATGCAGTTCCTGAGGATCTGTAGCTATAATTTGTAATTAAATGTAAATGCATTGAGGTTTTCAGAGAAATTAAATGTCAGTGCTGATGCGATTCATTTCTTCTTATTTATTAAAGCTGCTGGATTAAATGGCGTAATTATCATGCGTTGATGGAGTTTATCTGAAGATCCAGTCAAAGATCTCGACATTAATCAGAGCTTCATAATGAAGTGATGCATCTGTGTCTGTATCAGTAAAGCAGCCTGTAAAACACTCATTCTGCATCCAGATGCTGTGTATATATATATATATATATATATATATACAGTGGCATGTGAAATTTTGGGAAC
>NW_015552535.1:41797-43206 GCF_001515605.1 Sinocyclocheilus anshuiensis
TATTTCTATAGATAACACTCACCTTCAGAACAGTCTGCGCTCGCTGTGAAAGCACGCAGGCAGATTTTACACTGTTCAGTTTGTTTGCGTGCAGGACAGAGATGCTTTTGGCTCGACTCTTTTTCATTTTCCTCGTCTCGTTCTTCTTGGACGCTGATTAAACTAGTTTGTCTTTGTCAGGCTCGTTCTGGATTTTGGACGCGGTAGACTTGGAGCTGCTCGCCTTTTGTTCCTCTGCGTTTCCGGGAGCGTTTTACCAGCTCTGCAAAAAAAGCAAATAAATAGATTCTAATAATGTTTTGCTAATGTTCCGAATTAAAGTTATGAGAATATTATTTCTGAATATTATCTGAACGTTCAAAACATCCAGTTTTTTTTATTGCTTATACAAACTTTAAGAGAACATTACATTGTATCATTTTGCAAATGTTATGGGAATGTTACTTTTAAATGTTCTCTGAAGAAGTAGCAACATTTAAAAAAAAACGTTAGTTAAACATGCAACTAAAATGTTTCAGAAAAAAAAACATTCCATGAACGATATTTAAATAACATTTTTGTGCTAACATTTAGAGAAAGGACCAGATAACTTTGAAAGAATGTTCTAATAACGTTACTGGAAGAACTTTTAGAGAACCTTTCCAGAAGTTCTGAGAACCTTCCCTGTAAGATGGGAAGGAAACACTCTAAATAAAATTAATTTGCAAATTAATTTGAAAATGATTGATTCCAAACAAATTTTAATGCATTAGTCAGGCAAACAGATCATCCCGCCTCAAACAAGCTCCTTTATACAGAAAATAAAGGATCCAATGAGTGTTTCAAGAGAGCTCAGAGCTCCAGATGTGAAGTAAGAGTGAATCTGCTGGACTCCAGTGAGGATCTGCCCTCTAGTGGTAGTGAAACTCAATCATGCTGCAGTTATTATAATCATGTGACAAAACCAATGATACCCCCATGTGCAGTTAATATGGAAAAGTGTGAAAACAAATGACTGACTCAACAGTGTTGTGCAACATCCAGAAAGACAGAAAAATGTCTCCATCTGAGTTTAATGTCAATTTGAATCGGCTCTTATTGGCTTGATCTCAAATCGAATCTGTCTATGAATATTCAGAGTTTATCCTAACAAACTTTGTTTCAGTTTATTTCAGTTTCTTAGTTCTGCTTCCTTATATTTCATACTCATAGTTCCAGTTCACATCTGCCTCCTGTTTTACCTCAATTCTAACTCAGGAACTGAATTGAAATTTAAAAGGAATTTTAATTCACAACTCTGATGCAGAGTTATTATTATTATAACTAAGTATATAACTAAAACCATTAAAAAATGATCTGAAATAATATAATATAATATAATATAATATAATATAATATAATATAATATAATATAATATAATATAATATAT
>NW_015552535.1:43402-67033 GCF_001515605.1 Sinocyclocheilus anshuiensis
CACACACACACACACACACTCACACTCATTTTTTTTTCAGTATATACTGTATATTTACTAATGATAAAGTGGTAATCACAGACATTTTGATGTTTATCAGTTTGTCTTACATTTCCTTATATTTCCCAGAAGTCAATGCATCTGCTGTGAAGTGAAACAGAACCGTCAATGTCAGACAAACAGTTGATTTTGTGGAGTTTGTTTAAGAGTGTTTGTGTCGTGACCTTGTTAAGGAAACGCTGTGAGCTAATCGACAGACGGTATATATATATATATTTATATATCTGACTGTTCCTGTTGCTTTAGTACTTCAGTGAGCCGATATAATCTACAAGATCTGCTTCACAAACAGCAGCGTTTGCTCAGAACGTGTCCTTCCTCAGAAACGCACACAAAGAAGGGCAGATGTTTGGAGGAACAGACCGCTGAGGTCTCCACATCCAAAACTCAGACGAAATTCAATTACCGTGCCAGCTTTAAATTTAATAACCTCGTTTAACAGAAAACTTTCCAAACTGAGGCCGGAGACCCGCACACAGCTGGTAGCTTTTCAAAGCCGTGTTTGTTTGCTGCAGCTCAAGGTCTCGCTTTGAATATGAGCGACTGAGGCGGATGCTTTTGTTCTGAATAAAAACTCTAATGTTTACAGACCCTGCTCCTCTCGCTTCCCCGTCAGGACACTAAATATAGAGGCATTTATGTGCTTTTAGTCTCCAGATCTCCAAAAGAGGCTCATTCTGAGCACATCAGTCCTGCTTCACCCTCATCAAACACATTACAGTATCAGTGTGCACTTCTGACAGCATACAGTCTCTCGGTAAGCACTCAAAAATACTCAAGTAATATGTGACTAATATTGAACTGTAATTAACCCTGACGTATGAAATAATAGTCAGAAAAATCTAAATAAATTTTTTAAAATGGAACGGTTTATTAAACATTTAGACAAAAAAAAAAAAAGATTTATATATGTTGTTGAGTATCACATTTATTTAATGAATTTATAGAATATGGATGAAAAACAGCTCCGTTTTATTAAGAGTCTCAAAAGGAATATGCAATATGCAATGCTGACATTTATATGGCCAAAAAGATATATTTAATGTTTATTTTATAAATGAAGTGAGATATGTTGTCTTGGTAACAAAACAAAATAAACTAAGTTTGGATTTTTTATATTTTATTTTATTTCAGTTTGTTGCCAAGGCAACATTTCAAATTTGTGTTTACTTGTTATAGTACAAAAAACCCTAAAACTGAAGAATTCATAAAGAAAGAAAGAAAGAAGGATATGTAGTGAGAATATGGAGGAAAATCAGCTCAATTTTATTCAGAGACCCAAACTGAGCAAAAATATGAGTTTGCTGCAGATGCTGATATTTCTGTGATGAAACTCTGCTGCTTGTAATGTAAATCAATGAGATCTTTATAACAGTATAGAGCAGATACTGAGATAAAATGATCTAAATATCAGTCATCGCTCTATATCTGCAGTAATCTGTCTCCGTAAGATGAGATTGAAATGATCCAAACATACAGTGGGTACGGAAAGTATTCAGACCCCCTTCAATTTCGACAGGAGACGTGAAGAGATCGTGTGTGAAACAGGACAGTTTTGATCATTTACAGCCTCAGAAATGATATTGATGCATATTCAGACGTCTCCACATAAACGCGTCTGTGTCTTTTAGAAACCCTGACCTGTCTCTGACCAGTCTCTGTTAGAGCTCATGCTTATCCAGAGCGGTTTTTAAAAAGTGCTTTAGCTTCACGAATGAGAGTGTTGCGGTCAGCAGAAGACAAGCGTGCAACTCAGCAGGTTATGAAAGAAATGCTTCCTATATAAACACAAGAGATCAGACACATGCACCTTCTATATTATAACCATTTTTCATAGGTTAGAATAATGGTAAAGTGCATCATTTTATAAAATCTCTATCTGCATCGAGAGTTAATTTAGTATCATTGAGATACAATTATAGTTTTAAATTTTTTTTTTAAATTAGTTTCTATTTTTGTATTTTCCATTGAATTATTTTTTTTTAAGTTAAATTTTAGTAATTGTGTTTTTTTTTTAAATATGTCTATACAGTTTTTATACATTTTTATTTCAGTTTTAGTTTTAGTTATTTTAATGCATCAAGATAAACTAAATGAAAATGAGAAAGGTTGCCTAGCTGAAATGAAACAATTATTTTTTAAATATATATTTTTTAAGTTATTGGACTTTTTTTTTAATAAGCGTACTATTATATATACTATTATACATTATATTTGAAAAAAATAGTAAAATCATGAAAACACTAAAATAATACAAAATTAAGTTTTAAAGAAATTCCTACATAGATAAAATGTATATTTATATATATATATATATATATATAGGAATAGAATAAGAGAGATGATTCCATCATTTGTGTGTGAAGAAGACAGGACAGCACTGAGCTGTAGGGGTCAGAGGTCAGGGGTCAGAGGGTCCAGACCGGATACTGAGGGTCTGTTAACTTCCGGGACGAATGTTTGGAAACAGATCGGAGCAGATGTGCTACACGAGAAGAGTTTGGGAATCCTGCCCTCTTTAATCCTTATTGATTCATCATGCAACAAACACAGCAACTGAGACTACAAACACACCGGGGCTAGTTGTCCCAAACGGCCATATCACATCCTCCAATGTCCAGTTGCATAAATCGTCAAACCTCTGGGGAATCTGTCCTATAAACAAAAGTATAATGTTTGTGTAATATCAGTAACACAATGAAAGCACACTGACATACATTTACATTCAGACGGGAGTCAAGAGCTCTTCTCTGGAGTATTTCAGAGAAACATCAGGGCGGGGCAAGTTGTCACACATTTTATATGTTGTAATTTTACACCTTTAATGAACTATATCTTTACATCTTCAGGCTGAACAATGGTTTGTTAACACATCAAATAGCCTGAAACTTATTTTAAACAGATACTTTGTAGATGATGCCTTTTTTTTGCTTTACTTTAGATATTTCACTCTTCAAAATCATTCTTCTTGCAGCAGACTCATATTGTGACATTTTCTTTCTAATTTAGAATTTCAGAGTTTATGTCTGAATTTAAAATAAAAAATTTATAAAAATATATTTAGATAAATAGTAGCTGCATATAACAGCTAGCCCCAATTTCCCAATAAAGATTAAAGAGATTAAACAGAATATAGAATCATAATAGTGATTAAAAACATTTAAACGACATAAAAAGCAATAAACAAAAAAGGAATGGACATATTAATCTTCCCAGAGAACTGGGCTCATTTCATGCCAAATTAAACAAAGAACAAATCGCCTACAACTTCATGTTTTAAAGCAGGGCTTTACAGTGTTTTAGATGAACACAAATATGATCATCCTCATGCAAAGAAACCCATCCTAAAACATAAAAGCCATGTAATATATATATAGTGTCTCGTATAAAGACCCAAAATACCCGATTTATATAAAATAAAGGTTCTAGAGGGTGTTTTTCGCAGTGATGAGAACCTCTTAATGATCAGTTCTTAAAAGCAAGATTTTTTAAGTAGTGTGAAAAACATTTTAATAATCTGAATAACTATTTTCCACTATAAAGAACGTTTTGTCCAATGGACATATGTTAAAGGTTCTTCACGAAACCATCAATGCAGATAAAGAACCTTTATTTTTTAGAGTGTATAGGGTGAAGTCAGCTCAAATGGGCCAAATAAGGTTGTCATATCTCTTTACATTTTTACAGCCAATCACAATAACTGATCTAGCATTGTTGCTTCGACACTTGTTGACATGTAACAATAATGTTAGAGTTTTTTAAGGCGGGCAGAGTGTTACATTGTACGGTAAGTGAGCCTGACAGTAAATTTCATTCATCACTAATGAGGGTACTAAAGCAATTATAAGTAAGCTTACCAACAAAGCAAAGGTTTATGAACAATGCTCTTAAAAAAAAAGAAAATTGGATTTTTGTGAAAAAGGTCATTTTAGGTAGAAATGGTTATTTAAGCTAAAAGGGCCACTATTTTTTCGGCTAAAATGGGCTGCATACACACACACACTTTTACACAGAGTTTGAGGGTGAAAATAGGTCTAGATATGTATCCATACAAAATATTAACAGTCTTTTTAAAAAATTGCATTGTAGACAGTATGGCAGGAGGACAAGCAAAGAAAGGAGAGACAAGAAGAGAGAAGAGAAAGGGAAAGAAAGGAAGAAGTACACTTGACTCGGTGCAATGTTAAGACCTACAGTAGCTACAGGACATGTTTAAGTGTTTTTATTTATTTTTTCTAATCTTTAACAAAATGTGTGACAAATATTTGACAAGCATATGCACACAAAAGACACCAATGCACAGAAACACACACCTATACAACATGATCAGTTCTTTTTTAATCGCATTGTGTAATGAAATATTCTTTCAACTTTCTATTTAATGAAATACATTTATGGTGTTGTTGCTATGGCACACTAAAGACAATAGTGTCAATTTATTTGTTGCTCAAGAAGATACCTGCTGATACTCTAACTCTCATCATTTTAAAAGTTATAGTTTTTCACGTAAAAATTTTTTTTTATATATATATATATATATATATATATAGGAAGCGTGGTGTTGACTTGGCGGTGCTATTTGTTCTATTGTAGCAAAGCGCAGTCAGATGTCATGTTTCTAGAGCAGAGCGTGGCAAATGTGCGGCTGCGTGCGTGAACACTCCTCACGCGCGCTGCTGATGGGAGATGACAGGAAAGACTGTAGCAGTCGGAGGCGATGAGAGTCGAACGTACCCCCGCTTTAATAGAGTCGAAAGCGCAATGATCTCTGAATGCAAAGACACAAGCGCTACAAAGGCATGTGTGTGTGGATCAAGGCGCGGACACATGGAAACATGATGGGCTTGAGGCATGATACACACAAACACACACACACACACACACAGATTGTGTCTCAAATCTGATGAGCGCAGATTCACAGCAGTTCCGAGTCATCTGTTGCGTATTTACGCATCGCATCCACACAGTTCCCAACGAACTAAACTTCGGCTCAGTTCGGTTCGGTTCGGCTCGATCCGCTCGTTCCGCGAATACAGCGCTACTGGTTTTAGGAAAATCCCCAGTTAAACGCGTTAAAGCGGAGAGCCGGAGCGCACGCTTAAACTCCACCGGAGACCGACAGCACAACACGCCCCTCTGCTCGCGTCGCGGTGACGTCACGCTCCTCCGGCGGCGGTCCTAAAGTCGGTAACGAACGGACAGACACAGTAGAGTTGAACTAGTCCAGAGACGCTGACCGGGGCGTAACGTTAACAGCTGCTCAGACAAACGGGAATAATTTCGGTTTGGCGCGGAGCGCGAGAGGAGCGCGGGGTGGCGTTCGCGAGACTCCCGCCATGGATCGGAGACTTTTAACGGCTTTCCTCTTCTCCTCCGTTATTTTCATGATCTCAGCCGAAGCGGGTCCAGAATCCCAAGGTAAGACCATCGGTTGTTTTCTCAAACAGGAGATTCTCCTCAGTCGCGTAGCGGAGCAAATCAACTTTATAAAGTTACTTTATTAGCGTCTGATGCCAGATTGCGTCTGTATTGCTCTGTCGCCACAGCCCAAACTTTCCCTCAGAGCCGCTGGCGCTCAAACCTAGCGAACTCTGCAAATCTTCGCCTTCTTCTGAGGAAACATTACCTCATTTTCTCTGTACATTTCGTTTAAAACAACCATCCCGTGTGTCTTTTGATAAATAACCGAAGACTATTTTTATATAGCCTAACAAGTTAATCCTCCTTTGTGTTTTTCCTAATTTTCTTCGCTAACAAAAACTGCCATAGTAGCTATTTTAGTGGACATTTATATCACGGACACGGTTTGTTTTTTTCTATAAGTAACGTTACCATAATCCCAGCTAACGGAACGTTCTCAGAACATTGGCCAACGTTCTATAAACGTTCTTTTAAAGTTATGAAAAAACGTTCTTCCAATAGCGTTAATAGCTCATTCAGAGTGATCTGGAGTTTAATAATGTTTGTGAGATGTTCTCTCAAACACATTATCTATACGTTTTTTCCTCTGAAACGTTCATATAACGTGTGTTAAACGTTCTGTCAGTCAGTCACCGCGTTTAACTAGATAACAGACTCAAACAGAGAGAGAGAAAGGCATGCCTTTGTGCTATTTTTATCTTTAGTTATTCTATAATCTTATTTTTTGAATGCAATGCAGTCAAACACAGACAGATACTTTCCCTCTGCGTTGATGTTTCTTTTGAACTTACTCTCCTAAAGTGCATGTAACTAGTAAATGAGACCCATCTGTGTGTTTAATGAAAACCATGAAAGTGTTTGAGATGGTTTTGCAGCAACCGAGACCTCAGCTGTGCATTACAAGTGTTTAGTGACTTTAGTGTTAAAACGTGTCGTTTTAAAAGATGCTACAAACTGTGACTTCTTGGTTATGCCTGAGTTAAACTCTTATTTCATGCATATATAAATGATAATGTAGTTATGTCGTCCATCTCAGTAAGCTGAATGGTTTTTGCAGATGTTTTATTGTGTTTTGTGTCCTGATGGGGGCAGCAGTGCTCGCATATGATGTGGGATTAACTCCAGATTCCCACTATCATATACAAATAACACAAAAATCCAATATATGAGACACCTAGATGCTTGTGTGACACATAAGTAGTTCTGCTAGTATTAAAGGACCGACGCTCATGAAACCTGAAACTTTTATTCATTTATGGAAAATGCATACATATGAAAAGATTATATATACATGACTTTTCCATTTGTATTTTTAAAAATGTTTAAACTAGTTTATATATATTTCTTTTTTTATTTGTTTAGTTCACTTTCCCATATATATTTTATATAAAATATTTTAAAATTGTATTTATTTATTTATTTGAGTTATAATTGGATACAAAATATTTAATAATTGGTTACACGAGTGCTATAAATTGATACAAATGAAGATGCATGATAACAAACTGAAATTAGCTGGTCCACAGGTTTGGGATCGCTATATTACACAAATAATGGTGTGCAAAGAATTAATCATATGAGTGATTTTTGCTTGTTTGCATGAGTTAGTTTGACATATTTCATGTACAGAACTGCTATTATTTTTTCATCGATTTCTAAGAGGAAAACAGCTAAAATCAGATGAATTGCATTGCTCAAGCTCCCCTCGGAGAAAGAAAGCATTGTCAGTTTTCGGTCCAGATTCATTGACCGTCGCCCCCAGAGCAGGATGAGCATTATGGAGATTATTTTGACTGGTGACGCAGAGGATATCCTGAGCCGCGCAGCCGTTAACAGCCTCTTCCGTGGATTCAGTCCTGCAGCACATTGTGTTTGATTCACATTGTTCTCGTTGTTGACAAGCTTGCATTCATCATGACGGGCATCACCTGTGTGTTTTCTGAGCTCGTTCTTCCCGAGCACCGCTGGGTTAGTCAGTTTCCTTTAATTAGTCCAAATTATATTCATGGAGTGTTTTCAAGACTCATGGGAGGTTGAAACTAGATCTGCGTTTAATTGAAGGAGGGCAGCTAATTGTGTTAGCGTGCCATTTTGAAGGATGCATGAGCCACATGGCTGAAGCTGCAATAGTTTACCATCGTCTGCCAAAAGCATTTCTGCGCCCTTGTGCAGAATTCCAGTCCGGCCTCTCAGTGTTAGAAAGCCATCGACCCCTAACATGAATCGTTTAGGAGCCAAATGACCTTTTGTTTCAGTTGGCAGATTACAGAATTGCTCGATTTAGACACACAGTCATCTACGCTCACATCTGACTTAGATCAACATAGAGGTGCAGTAAATGCTATCATTTTAAATTGATAAATTACTGCATTTGAAACTGAATCATGGTTTTTCTTGACTGACATTTGTTCATGAATCAGACATAATGGGCCATGCATCATGACTGATGAATACATAAACAGATGCAATGAACCCTTTTCACAGACTGAGATTCATTTCCAACATTAATAATGGCATACATCTTGCAAATATTTATTTATTTTATAATTTAATGTCAATTTATAAAACCATACTTTGTGCTATAATACTTATAGTACTTTTAAAATCTTTATAATTGAGTGCTTTAGTGTTCAGGTTGTTGTGTTTGTCCTTATGTTTCCTGCTTTTGTTCCTGCATCAGAAAGAATTAGTTTAAACCTTTAAAGTCATCATGAAATGCTGTTTGCAACCCATTTTATTGACACTTGTGAGTGAAACAGGATATTAGTAACTGATTGCAGGGTGTAATCTGAATGTGAGTGTAGTAAAACAATGCAATTAAAAACTAGTTTAGCTAACATTATCCTACATCTTACACGGCCTAAGTGGAAAGTAAATGATGCTTATTTGTATTTCATATTATACAATATTATTTTTCATATTATATGCATGTTTTGGAATGACAGAAAACAAGCTAAAGGAATAGTTCATCCAAAAATGAAAATTTGCTCACCCTCAGGCCATCCGAGATTAGGATGAGTGTGTTCCTTCATCAAATCCAGCATTAAGACGTTTTTAACTAAAATACGAATCTATAATTCATAATAACGCTTCCTCCAGTGAAAAGGTGTTCTGGTCTGAATCAGGAGAGAAATCTGCACAGATCAAGCAGCGTTTAAACAGCTCTAAACTAGGGCTGCACGATTAATCGCATGCGATATTTAACGCGCATCTTGTCAGAAAGCCGGTTCTGTAATCAGCGTAAATCTCCATCACCTGCGGGCTTTCACATTGAGCAGCATTAACTACACAGAGCCGTTGTTCACTGATGAGCAGCGCAAAAAATCGCGCGAATATGAACGTGGTTTAGCGCAGCTCGTCAGTGAACAACGGCTCTGTGTAGTTAATGCTGCTCCATGTGAAAGCACGCTAATTACAGAACCGACTTTACTAACAAGATGCGCATTAAATATCGCATGCGATTTATCGTGCAGCCCTACATCTAATATTTCATAAGAATATTGATATATAAAACAAGCAAATCTTTACATTATATTGCATTTGCAACCATTTCAGTCACAGTCTGCATATATGCGCTAGTGTAGATGTTCACCTGTGTGTGTGTGTAGGATTGTTCATTAGCAGTGTGCAAGTTGCTGAGTAAACAGTGCTGTACTAATGAAAGCTCCCTCGTCCTCGGGTGGGCTACAAACGAGCATAAAAGCTAATGAATCAGCCGCTTCCACTAACACAGGCCTGCTGTAGTGCGCAAGGTGGACAGGTGGTCTGCCAGCGGCTTCGTACCATCACGCTTCACGAACGAGCATAAATAAACAAGCGCTAGGTGATTAAGCCCTAATAATACGACGGCCGCTGTTCTGCGAAGTTAAGCCCCTTTGTAGGTGACGTGCAGAGCTCAAAAACACAGCTAATTAATCCACAATGGGCCAGCGCTGTCCCAATTTCAAAGGCTTTTTCGGTAGAGAGGTTTGTTTGATGCTCGTGGTTTCGGAGGTGAATGTTCGTTTGACCACAGGCGAATATCTCCATTACTGTCAACCTGCGTCTGCAGAGTTTTAATGGCCCTCGATTGACTCATTAACAAATTGCCGGGCCTAGTTTAACTTCACTGCAGCACTTTTCCGTGTTTTCCTGACCTAATTATGATCAGGCCATTGTTTCTTGAAGGGTAGACGCGGCCCCAGATTTTTTGACGGGAAGTTGGCCCACTTGAGCATCGTACGGTTGCCCGAGGCGAGAGATGAAAGCCGCGCAGGAGAGCAGAAGTTTCCTCCACATTCCTGTTCGTCTCCCACATTTGGTGCCATTTTTAATTGTTGCCAAGCATCGATGCCCGGCGCTAATCCCAGAGATTTATTTACATCGACGCTAAATAGAGGAGGCGTAAATATTTGAGCTGCACGCGAGGACCGTGTCGTGCCAAATTGTTTTTTTAATGACACTAATTATTTCTCACGTTTTTTTTCTGGTGTTTATCGTGAACCTGGCATGTGTGTGTCTCTTTCATTGAGCGGTTCATGTTTGCTGAGTGTTTTAGTGTTCGGGTTTGTCCTTCTGTTTCCTGCTTTTGTTCCTGTGTCAGCAGGAATTCATTTGCACCTTTATAGTCAACATGAAATGCTGTTTGTAACCCATTTTATTGACGTATTTGTGGGTGAAACAGGATATTGATTACTGATAGCATGTTGTAAAGAAGACTTTTTAATACGAAGGGAAAAAAATTGGAACTTAATTGAGTGTCGTGGGCCAAAAGTTACGTTATATCCATCTATATTATATTAAATTGTACAGTATTACATTTGTTTATTTATTTAAACTTTTTTTTTCAATTTTAAAATGATTTTTAATCAAATGTTCTTATATTATTGTTTATATTTCAATGCAAAAATAAAGCAAAACATTTGGGAAAAAAAAAAAAAAATGTGACCCTGTACCACAAAACCAGTCATAAAGGTCAAATTTTTTTCTGAAAGCTGAATAAATAAGCTTTCCATTGATGTATGGTTTGTTATGATGGAACAATATTTGGCTGAGATACAACTATTTGAAAATCTGGAATCTGAGGGTGCAAAAAAATCTAAATATTGAGAAAATCATCTTTAAAGTTGTCCAAATGAAGTTCTTAGCAATGCATATTACTAATCAAAAATTAAGTTTTGATATATTTACGGTAGGGAATTTACCAAATATCTTCATGGAACATGATCTTTACTTAATATCCTAATGATTTTTGGCATAAAAGAAAAATCGATAATTTTGATAATTTTGATGTATTGTTGGCTATTGCTACAAATACACCCCAGTGTCTTAAGATTGGAATATTGGAAAAATTGGAAATGAAGATGTGCTTTAAGAGCATGTTATATATTTCTTTAATCATTTCTGGTGTAAAGTGTAAAAAATAAGGCCAGATATGAATGTGAGTTTGCTAAAACAATGCCTTAATAGCTATTTTGACCATGAGTTTATATTGTCTCAATTGGAAAGTAAATGCTTGCACTCTTAAAAATAAAGCATCTTTATTGGCATTGATGGTTCCATGAGAAAACTTTAACATCCATGGGATCTTTCAAAAGGTTCTTCATAGTGTTTCTTTAGATTCTTAACATGTTCTTACTAAGAAAATCATTGTTCTTTTAAGAACTGATTATTGAAAGGTTCTTTGAAGAAACAAAAATAGATCTGCTATGGCATCGCTGTGAAAACCCCCTATTTTTAAGAGCGTATTTCATGCCGTTTCCATCATAACCGCTCAGTCTGGTTCAAGGTAAACCAAGCTGGCTGTTTTATTTTCCTTCCTCTCTCTGCTCATGTTATTTTGACATGCACTACAACAGTAATTTTACACTCCACATAACTGCTGCTCTTGAGTCCAGGCACAGTCCGGTGTAAGAGTACAGATTTAATTGCATTAATAATCCAATCATTGAGTGCTGACATTGAACCTGCCCTTTCAGAGCGCTCGGCCACGGGAGCGCAGGAAATGCCAGAACAGTTAGAGCCAAAATGGAGGCCTTTTCCATTTTAATAATGGCACATCTTGTTTAGAGTCCCGTGCCGCTGCATGAATAACGTCTCAGTGAAACGCTCGGCCACGGCACACGAGGAAAATCAGGCTGTGTATTCAGCTCACAGCCTTCACATTGCCCTCCCTCCCATTGCATCCTTAATTAGTTTTCCACAAGATGAATACAAGAACGTAACGGCTATTTTTAACTGTAAATGCTTGTTTGTGGTTATGTGCATGTTGTCTGATAGATGCCACCAGTGCAGTCCATTGTTTCTGACAGACCATTTTTGATCATTCAGGGCTTGATGTTATATCCAAATCAATGCAATTATATTTTTCTGGTCTTGGGACTTGGTTGCAAGTGCATCAGTTGTTGATTGGATGTTCAAAACACTCAAAACTGTATGCAGGTGGGTGTAAGTTTGGGAAAATTCCAGCATGCATCACAAGAAAGAAGATCCAGTTATGACATTTTGATTAAACAGTACGAGCTCAAAGAATTAAGAAATGAAACCTGCACGGTTTAATTGCACAATAAAATCATGCATTTGAAATAAGGGTGAATTTTCATTGCATGCAAATGCACAGGAGACTCTAGTAGAGCTTGATGTTGACTAACATGTTGATAAGCAAATGATCCAAAACTCAAATGCACGGCTCATGCAGATGTTGAGTAAAACAGTGCATTGCAATGAGATCAAAGCATTTGCATTGCACAGAAGCATATTTTTAATGTTTCTCTTGACTGAATCTATCTTTGTGGATTTCATTTTAAAACAGCCGTGAGTACGGCTGTCTAGACGTTTGCAATAGAGCTGTAGTGTCTCAGTAGCATCTGCGGAGAGCAGGAACAGTGAAGCACAGATGCTGCTGATGCAAGCATTCACTGTGGAGCAGCGCGCCGGAAAAGTATTCACCAAAGGGAGCTGGATCATTAATAAACATTATGCAAAATATGTGTGTAATTTGTAAAATTAATATTGAACTGAAATAAAACTGCAGCATTAGTATTTCTTATTGAAGCTCCTTTTGGAGAAACGCTCGCAGCGTTGGGTGTCTTTTTAACCTTGAATTGAGTGCTTACAGCGGCTCCAGGGGCTTTGGAGGAGCAGGCAAAGGGAATTCTATATTAAAAAAGACTGTTAAATGCACCCAATAACAGCTGAAAGGCAAATGCATGTAAATATTTAATTGGGCATTATACAGTATTTTGGGTTAGGCCAAAATATGCAATATATATTCCAGTTGGAGCTGCTTCCCAACTAACAAAAAATATGTTCTAGGAATGTTTTGGTAACGTTCTTATTAAAAGTTATGAAAACATAATTTCTGATCATTCAAAATGTAAGTTTTTAAAAAAATGATTTGGAAACGTTTTTCTTGGTCATGCAAAGTTTTTGCGCTAATGTTTTCAGAACATTATTATTTGAGACCAGGTAACGTTGTATTTAAGTTACTGGACGAACGTTAAGTTACGAAAACGTTATTTCTAAATGTGCTGTTTAAAATGCCCAGTTTTAAAAATGTTTTATTTTTTCTCAGTTCTGTGAACGTTCAGGGAACATTCCATTTTATCATTTTGAAAACATTTTAGGTTCTCTAAACTTTCTGAAACAAGTAGTAACTTAAAAAAACATTAGGTAAGTGTCCAAATAAATTTTTCAGGGAAAAACGTTCCTTGAACGATGTGTGAATAATGTTTTTATGCTACCGTTTTGAGAACATTATTATTATTATTATTATTATTATTATTAAAGACCATAACGTTGAACGTTTTTGTGTTACTAGAAGATCGTTTGCTCATTGAGTTATGAAAACATTTCTGAAAGTTATTAACATTTTAAAACGTCCAGTTTTTGTTTTTAGCTAAATGTTTTAGAAGTGTTTTTTCTTGGTTATACAAACTGTTTTTTTTGGTTAAAAATGATCCGAAATCAATATTTGAGCAAGTACATAACCAGCCAGTGTTCAAAACTATCGCCTTACTTTAGCCCGATTCACAGCGGTTAGCTTATAATCATGTTTTCTAATTTGAGTGGTACGCGTTTCGTTTTCACGCGAATTCGAGCATGGCACTGCGTCATTACGTCACGTCTGTAAACATAAAGAAGTAGTCCCGGCTACTAGGCTATCGCATGTGAGGATCCTGCAGGTGGCGGATCGTTTATAGCCTTTTCTCACAGCAGCTAGAATAATTAAATGTATCAATTTTTATGGCGGATTGTAATCCAGAAAGGATTATGTGTTTATGAAACACGTGAATGAAATGAAATTATATTCCAGTTTTAAATGTGCATCTGATTACAGATTGCCTGGGATTACACAAGATTTGTATTTTAAAGACAACCAGTTCGAAGGGAGCATAATTTGCTTTTTGGGTTAAAAGAATTTCTTAATATGAAATTCGAAGAGTATGACAATTAGAGATTAGACTGTGCAGAAATTGAAATCTACACGCTACACACTATACTCATAGTCACACAATGCTGATGTTGTTAACATTAATAATTTGAGAATAAAGTATAACAATAATAATAATTTGTACGTTTGATGTGATATGAGCTAACCGATCTTTAGATTTAATTACCATTGGTAGCGAGATTTATGGTAATGCTTTTTTCCTCAGTTGGTCAGAACAAAAGTGGCAGACCATGTTTTATTGACTGCAAGAATGTTTGTTCATATCGGAGGGAGAACCTTACCCGAAGTCACAAAAAGTCCTTTTGTTTGCACATTTGTGACCCTGGACCGCAAAACCAGTCTTAAGTCGCTTGGGTATATTTTTAGCAACAGCCAAAAAAAATTTTTATTTTTCCTTTATGCCAAAAATCATTAGGATATTAAGTAAAGATTATGTTCCATGAAGATATTCTGTAAATTTCCTACTGTAAATATATCAAAACTTAATTTTTGATTAGTAATATGCATTGCTAAGAACTTAATTTGAACAACTTTAAAGATGATTTTCTCAATATTTAGATTTTTTTGCACCCTCAGATTCCAGATTTTCAAATAGTTGTATCTCAGCCAAATATTGTCCTATCCTAACAAACCATACATCAGTGGAAAGCTGATTCATTCAGCTTTCATATGACATATAAATCTCAATTTCAAAAAATTGACCCTTATGACTGGTTTTGTGGTCCAGGGTCACATTTCAATGGTGTTTTGATGGCCGTTTCAGTATTCCTGCCTGCTTTTCTTGTGGCACTTGTTCCGTGTGCCTGTTTTTGGGTCACTGTCACTCTTCTCCGAGCAGGAAGGATATATGGATTTATGAAGCGCCCCAGGACATGGCCCGCTCCTTAACACCTCATATTTCATCTGCTCTTGATGGATGAAACCCTGTATGTATGTCATCCATTTATACGAGCTCAGACGAGGAGGGACGTTTTGAAGGAACTGGAGGGGAATCTCTTGTGGCATGGGCAAAGTTAAGTGAGGTTAAGAACTCGCTTCTAAATTAGAGCAGCTGAGCGTTTTAGGGGCTAAATGTGTTACCAGGAGGAGAGCGAACTGCAGCGGGCGGCCTTTAAGATGATATCTTTATAAAAAACGCTTTGAGTTAACCAGACGTTTCCGGCTGTGGTCTGTTCAGGGTTTTTGTGGCTCAGTGTTCAGGTGTGATATGGTACAAAGAGGGTTAAATATCAGACCAGCCTTTAAGGCAACATGAAACCACTTCCACAACCCATTCTGCTGTCATAATGTGGCGTATTTTCAAGTGAAACGCAATACTCAAGTTGAACAATGCAGGGTGGGAGTTGATTTTATATTTTGGGAATTGATTGGATGGTTAAATTCTGTCATAATTTACTCATTCTAAACCTGCATGGCTTTACTTCTTTCATCTGTGCTACACAAAAGAATATATATTTTGAAGAACGTTGGCAGCCAGACAACACTGGATCCCTCTTGACTTCCATTGTATGGACAAAAAACAAGTCAAGTCAAATTTGTATAACGCTTACACAATGTTTCAAACCTGCTTTAAAGAAAATCATGGTTAATCTTATGTCTTTATAACTCATAGTCGCATTTAGCAGATTAGAGGTGGACAGTAATATAATTTATTTTGTGACAATGCAAGCAATCAAGCTGTTAAGATTTGCTGTAAAGTATACCGCTTTACGTGAATGTGCTGTATGTATGTGGATGAAGTTGGACATGATTATATATTTATATAACTTTATATATAGAGCTTTGCAATAATAGAATTATATTTCTTTTCAAAATATGTTCCTTTGTTTACCACAGAAGAAAGAGGAGGAGTAAAAAAAAAAAAGGATGATTTTTTCCTTGAACTATCTGTTTATTGATGGTTGGGAAAGGAGAAGCAAGATTTTACATTTTGATGAAACACAAAATTAATAAATTAACAAAGTATTTAAAATATGATTCATGATGACTTTAAATGGTTTTCCAGCTGAGAAAAATCTATTCTAAGAACACTTTTGTAACGTTCCCATCAAGTTATGAAAACTTTATTTGTAAACGTTCTGTTCTCTGAACATTTTTAAGTTTCTGTTATCTGAATGTTCTGAAAACATTTAAAAAAACATTAGATGAACATTCAACTAAAATGTTTCAGAAAAAGTTTAACAAACAGTGTATAAATGACATTTTTGTGTTAACGTTTTGAGACAACCAGATAACTTTGAACAAACGTTCTGTTTGCGTTACTTGAAGAATGTTTGTTCATAACTTTTGAGAGAACCTTGCAAGAACGTTCCCTATTATCTGGGCCATTTTAGCGTAATTTAACATTATCTTCCACCATGTTAGTCATGTGTTTCCATGCTGTAGATTGTGTCATGAATCTTGTAGTTTCAGAACAGGCAGTCGCTCCTGTGTCACAGATTATATTGTGAGGTTTTGTTAGGTTTGCGCTGCACGGACGTTTCGCTGCTCCTCCCAATGGAGCAAAGAATTAGTTTTAGTGTTTTTTTCCCCAAAGGAGCGCAGGGTTAGTCTAGCAGATCCGTTCTGTCCGCTGTTGCAGTACCGTAATGCTCCAAAAGCCTTGTAGAGGAGCCAGCAGCATGAAATGAGCCCCTCCACAATGATAAACGAGGCAAATCTCTACTGGGGAAATCCAATAGATGCCAAATTAAGCAAATCCCTGTTTAGATCATTGAAGAAAGGAAAATCATTCTGTGTGGCGATGCTTCCAACTTCTTGCCCAAACTTCTCCTCCTAATACTCAGCGTCCCAGAGCTGAGACAAAAACGAAGCGTATCGCACAGAAACCAGGCAACTTTGTTTGCTCGTGGAGTTGAAGACGAGCAGAAGTGACACAGAGCCGGCAGCGGCGCAGCAGGAGGCTGTCGGTTTCCCTTTAGGACCTCTAAACTGAGACTCGCACTTGTTCTGCTGTCAGGTGAAGCTCGCTGACGAGACGCAGACAGGCAGACGAGATGGTGTGTGAGATAAAGCAGACTGAGGGTCATTTGGACAGGCAGCAGATAAGAGCCGCAGGTCTTTCCGCAGGCACTGCATTAACAGCCACAGACCCCAAAGCCGCCTCAGAGGCCTGAACCAACACAACAGCCACTGCACTCACTCGCTTTCACGCTGCAAACCTTCGAGTCGAGTCTGAATGACCGTGTTTCTGAGATCAGCACACATGAATGCCATTGTGAGCAATCCAAGACTCATTGTGGAGCTTATTAACTCTTTCCCCGCCAGCGTTTTTAAAAAATTTCATGGCCCCCACAATATTTTATTGTAGGAATATCTGAACATGCAATACATCAAAATAAAAATCAGACCCGCTACTTTCAAACAAACAAACAAAAAAAGTTTTATTCTAGCTTCAAGCATTTTTTTTTAATCAACACTTGAATGTAGGTAGGTTTCATAAAAAAGCAACATTTTGAGCAAAAACCTGAGAAAATCGCATTTTTATCAAATACTACTGTACATCTGGATCATATTCAGTAATATTATCAAAGCAAAGATGCAGTAGATGGCTTCCATCAGCACTCCCAAAGCTTGCACAGGCCTTTACCACTTTCTGGATCCACATTTCACTCGCTAACATTAGGCAGTTTTCATTTATATGCCGTTAGTGTTGATGATCTTACTATTTTTCATATGCATATGCTTACATATGAGATCGCTCGTTTCTGCGTCTTCCTGGTGCACCATATACATCTAACAGCGCACATTTATATATGTTATACGTTTAAACTAACATTGTGATTTGCTTAATTCTGGTAATTCTGATAAGCTGTTGGACACGGGCAGGGCCTATATTTGAGGCCCGTGCAGGGCTCTAATCATGTGACACTGAAGACTGGAGTAATGATGCTGAAAATTCAGCTTTAATCACAGAAATAAATTACAGTTTAACAGATATTCACATAGAAAACAGCTGTTTTACATTAGAATAATATTTCACTTTTTTACTGTATTTTGAATAAATGCAGCCTTGGTGAGCAGAAGAAACTTCTTTCAAAAGCTTAAAAAAATCGTAATCCTTCCACACTTGTAGTGTAGTGTAATGACCGGTAGTGTATAAATCTGTAGATCTTCCCAGGAGCACATAAAGTGTTTCTCTTTCTCTCTCTCTCTCTCTTTCCAGTAATGCCCGCTTAATTTCCTCATAATTTGGCACCAGCCATTATTAAAGCAGGACAGTCGGTTGTCTTCGTGGAAGGAGGCGCCCTTCTCTTGGGTTTATCCGTCATGTTGTTTCCCAACATGCAGCAGCACAGAGTGTTGTGTTCTGCGGTTTCATCCCATCATGGCTAATTTGTTCCCATCTCTTGAGAGGGTGGGTGTTCTTAAAATGAATGAATAAGTAAACTAGGCCACTGGCTTTTGCTCAATACTTACAGCCTCGTCCAAATATTCCAAACTCTCCAACTCCCTTTTTTTAGTCTTTGGCAAACTTCAAGATCCAGCCAACCTTAAAGTTAACATGAAACCGTATTCACAACCCCGTTTACTGCCATAATGCAACTCGTTTTTACTTTGAAATGAGGAAAAAATGTCAGATGGGATTTGATTTGATTGTGAAAGTGGTCATTCCTTTGAATGTGGGTTTGATAAAACGGTGTCTATTGAATACAATCTCAAAATGTCTTAACTTCAGTTTTATCAAATTTAAAGGGCACCTATTATGCAAAATCCACTTTTACATGGTGCTTGGATATAAATGTGTGTTGGCAGCGTGTGAACACAACCACCCAACAACAACAATAAAAATCCACCCACTCCTCATTTTTTTAATCGCCTTTAAAACAAATCAGTCTCACTAGGCCTGCCGTTTTGATTCTCTGTGCAATGTGACATCACATTGCATAGGGCGGGGCCACGGGGGTTGATTGACAGCCCTGCACTACCATAGTTTCCATTTCTGTTTTGTCCCACTTTCAGTGTATATGGCTTTCTATATGTACGGCTGAACACTGGTTCTCTTGCTCTCAGTCATGTTGTGTCTACCGGCTGTAGGTAGGTGTGCAAACTAAGCAGAGAGACGTATACGTGGCGCCCTCTTCTGGAGACGGGGCGGGAAAATGCGTCTCATTTGCATTTAAAGTGAAACACACCAAAACAGCTCTTTTTTGCAAACACCGCAAAAATGACATTTTCCAGATGTTATAATAAATTATCTGTGGCGTATTTTGGGCTGAAACTTCACAGACACATTCTGGAGACACCTAAGACCCAAGACATCTTGTAAAAAGGGGCATAATAGGTGCCCTTTAAGGTAATAAAAAGTCTTAAACTGAGACTCTTCTTTCTTAGTTTTTTCCTTTCTTTTTTATTATTGGTAGTTTGGTTAAACAATAAACTGTATCTAGTATTTAATTTAATGTTAACTCTTGTAACTTAAGATTAAGATTCTGTTTGTAATGTGGAACTTTTAATTAGAAACAAGCCAGAAATAACTGTGGACCTGCAAATCATACTTTGTTTGAAGAGGAATAAAAGTTGTATGAGTTTTACTGCCTGCACAGTACAGTTTATTTCAACTGGAAACTGCAGCGATTCGTATGTATAGGTATGTTTTTTTAGTTTTGCAGGAATGTATTTAGAGGCATGTATTTCCAATGAGCCTGTGTTGGTAATTAGCGTTACAGCGACATGTTGTTTACGGCTCGGGCCGGTGTAAGGGCTGCATATATCCACAGTCAAACTGCAATCTCCAGATGCAGCAGTGCAAATAATGAGGGCATATGTTTACCTCCAGCTCCTCTCACCCGGGGAGATGGATTAAATTGAAGCAGTTTGGTTTGTTGTCAGATTCTTAAGTGTTGCTTTCAAGCACGAGCCGTCGCCGGGCCCCTGCGGAGGGTTTACTCGCTGGAACTGAACAGGGAAGGTCTCTCGCAGCTAATCGAGTCCTGCCAGGGCTCCTCCGCTGCCGCTTTTAGTCACCGGAGGGCCGTAATAGCAAACAGCGGGAAGTGTGGAAGGGAACAATGCTGCGTGCATACAAACAAACCCCGAACAGACACGCGCTCCTGTGCTGAGAAATGAATACACGGGCCGATACAACATTCACATTCAGAACAATTGACCCGATGTGACAGATGTCCAGAACTCACCGACCTGTTTGGCTTTATGCTGGTATACGGTCTTTTGAGTTTAGAGTGATCAGTCTTTTGTCAGAGATTTTATGGTGTACGTATGTCGAACTGGACTTTTATCCATCAGCATTAGATTTTGTATGCATATGCATTTTTATATGTTGTAATATACAGTTATATATAAAACAGAGGCGGCGGGCTTGAGAACAGTGCGGCCTGCGGATTTGACAAAGGAGCGGCCGGTGGGCTTGCGGTGGTCCACATGTGACGACCCCGGGCTGGACTCCGCTTCGTCCACGGTGAAAGCCGATCCGGCGATCCACAGCACTAAGTTGATGTATTCCCTCAGCGACCAGCACGGATCAGCTCCAGGCATGACGAAGCGGATATCGTCCTGTTTTGGAAGGCCAAACAAAGTAGTTTTGCTTTTACAACGAAACACACAGCGTCTTCACGACATGGCGGGGGGCGGCAACAATACTACAGCGAGAATAAAAGTTATGCCTTCTTTCTTTGCGTGAACATTTGGGCGGTGTTATGCAAATCTTCCCACATAGTGACGTAGACATGTGGGGCCGTGTTAGAACGAGCCGTTTTAGGTAGGCGTGGCTGACTCTTAACTTTTATAAAGAATATCTTGTTTGTAAAAGTCATTTCAACTTAAATTGTTAAACTGACTTAAAAAAAAATCTATTTGAATTTCATGTAACTTATAAAAAAGGTGAAATTGCTCAACTTAAAATAATGTAAAAATAGTAATGTAAGCCCAGACTTGCTGATTAAATGTTTTACTGTGTACTTTTTTATTTTATAGTGAATAATAATATTAAAATGGTATTTTTTCATATATTTGTAGAATAATAAAAATAACCTTTGCTGCTACTTCTCCATAATAGGGCTGCAACAAACGATAAAAAAAAGGATTAATCTAGAGATTATTAGAACGATTAATCGACTAATCGTCGACTATTTCGCTGATTAATCAGTAGACTTAGATTATTCAGCTTTTGCAATTAGTTAAAATATTGAGTTATACATATTCTAACAAATAAATAAAGGTAGACACTTCAGTTTTTGAAAATCATATTATGTAATTACAATTATTATACAATTAATTTATACAAATAAATATATTTGGCACACAAAATGAGGGGACAGACAGAGAAACTCTTATTCACCATTTAATTAGCTATATGAGAAAGTAACTGAATGACATCATTCTGCCTAACATCTGCTTTTGTAAGTCACATGGATGAGAAACAAAATAAAGGTAAGTTTATTTGTGATAAGACACTTTATTTTTGGATAAACTATTTTATTCACAACATAATCTCTCTTAAAATACCTTATAGGGTTATGATAATAAAAACAGTCCTGAGCTAGATCAAGCTTTGGTCTCTGCAAACCAAACTATCACTTTAATTAAATAATTCCCACTTATAAAACGATTTGATCATTAGCTAGCTCCACACTGGAGAGCTGCTTTATAACAGAAAATCAAGAAGTAATTCTAACTGAAAACGACACTGACTCTGGTTTTTCATGTTTAATACTGTAAAACTGCTTGATTTAAGGCTATCTATTCTATTGCATAAAGTACTATATAAATAAACGTGAAGTGACTGGACTTTACTGGAGTACTGAACTGCAGAGTTCATGCAAACATCCACATCGCTGTAATCAGATGCTTTCTTAACTGCTACTTTCTCACCGCTGTCAATTTTTGTTGTTTATTTCGTTATAGAGACGAAAGTGTGCAGCATGTATTTACATATTCATCCAAACGCTGCTCAGCAGCTTCAGGTTCGGCTGCTTTTGCTCTGAAGCACTGTGTCTTCTTCTCTTGGCTGAATTACAGTCTCGCGCAACAGCGCCACACTGGTCAAACCGCATTATTGCAGGCTCTTACATTAGGTCATATGAGATCAAATGACTACTCCACAAAAATATTTGATTATACGCTGTCGATAATGCCGACTATAAATAAATTTCACTTAATTACAATTCTAAGAAATGTAACTGGTAATGGCATTCTGGGATTTTTTTTCTCTCACAATTTAAACCTCTTCAACTTTACTTTTTCTTATTCAAAATTACTCTTTTTGGGGATTATATGATTTTCTTTTCATTTAAGTTCATTTTAATTCTGTTCTCGTAATTTCATATTTGATTTTCAATTCTAGTTCCTGTTTGCTACCTGGATACAAATTCAGAAATTATTTAAAATCATTGATTTAAAACCATTCTCTGACTCAAAACCATTCTCTGTTCAATTCTGAGCATTGCACATAACCCCAATAGATGCCTTTCCCCCCTAATGCCATGAAACTTGCTTTATTTTTGCTTCTGTATCCATGAGATCAAGTTCCTGTCACTTACTGAACAAAGCCTGACTGTAATCGCACAGATGGATGTGCTATTATCTCCGCTCTAAAAAAACGGCTCAAGCTGAAGCTTTAATGAAACTGTGACATGGCTAATTGCTGTAAAGGAGGTTGCATGTGTGTTTTGTGTTTGTGGGGTTTGTCTTGGTCTGTCAGCAGTTTGGCAGCAGTCAATGTTCCCTAAACCTGCGTGTTTGGCAGGCCGGATCTCCTCCTGTGGGCCGGACCTGATGTCATCCCGTCATGGAGGAATCCATTTCCACGGGCCTGGTCTCTCTGACACTTAAATTGCACAGAGAGCCAAGCGTGACAGACGCGGAGCTCACCAGTTAGTGTTCAAAATGCCACGGCGCACGACGAACCCTCATCAGTGCGGAGCAAGAGTTCATTTACCGTCGGTATGCCAGCGACAGGCCTGTGATTATAAAGACAGTGGGACATTTAGAGGTCTTGTGTCTCTTCGTAAGATCTGCGTTTAAGGGCTCAAGTGTCGTTTTGCTGAGTCTATATGTGTTTGGCCACATGGCACTGATTACTGAACACACAGCTGTTTATCCTCATGAAAATCACACGTCAGCACTTTTACACCGAGACCCTGAAGCCCAGGACAGACTGCGAAGTGGATCTTTTAAGTAGCTGTAATTATAGGATCAGTATATGTAAAATTACAGGCAGTGACAACAGAGCACAATATATACAAATACTGGTATCCCAACAAGTCTTGGCTTTGTCTTTAGTCTGAAAAATAAATGTTCTTCAATAGTTCTTTATTGCGATTATTACATTTGTAAACAACCGCAGTCTAATTAAATAAATGTAGTCTGTATGTGCTCAAATATTTTTGTGAGCAAAAATTCACAGCATTTGAAAAGATTTTGTAATGGAGAATGTATTAAAAGCTTTTCTTTTAGGTTTTCCACCAAAATAGAGTCTGATGAGTTTATTTAAGAAATTAAGACGGAAATATTTTACAATTGTAAAAATTAAAAAAATATATATAACAAATTTGTTTATTTATTTTTTCACAGTATATTACAATGGTAATATATTAATAATAATAATAATAACAATAATAACAATAAAAACAACAACAATAATAATAAAAGTAATGATAGTAATAATATTGAAATAGTTACTTTTTACATTTATTATTATTATTATTATTATTATTATTATTATTATTGACATATAAATAAAAAATACCAAAAATACCAAA
>NW_015552535.1:67185-71084 GCF_001515605.1 Sinocyclocheilus anshuiensis
TTATTATTATTATTATTATTATAATAAAAATACATGACCATTTTAATATTCCACTGTGTTATACTGTGAAAAATACTAATATTTAATAATAATAATAATAATAATAATAGTAATAATAATAAGTTAATTTATTAAGATATATTTTAAATTAAGATTTTCTTATAATTTATTCCTGTTGATTAAGTTTCAGAAAAACAACATTGTAAATGTGAATCACAACTGTTGTGGCTTAATAATTTGCGTCTGCTTTAAATTATATATATGTGTGTGTGTTTTTGTCAGTATGAAACAGCGATTGCAACCCCTTTAATTTACATAATATATGATATTTTCCTAAATGTGAAATAGAAGCAAAATTACATTTTGATGACAAAGTTTTTTTTTGGAATGGCTTTCACAAATGAATCGTTCGCAGTAAGACCAGGAGCATGTCATAGAAAAGTCAGATTCTAAATGTTGCCTTTAAGTGTGTTGATATAGTAGTATGTAAGTGTGTGTGTGTGTGTGTGTGTGGTGCTCTGACTCAACTTATCCATCCAACTGACTCTGGCTCCTTTTCATAGCTAATAATGTTCACAAGCGGTTTGTTTATATGTGACATACAGTGGAGGCCAAAATGATTAGAACACTAGTATTTCCAGCAGCTAAAAAATGGTTTTAAGTAAGTTATTTCTATATTTTGCTGTAGTGTGTGAGTAGGAAATATCAGTTTACATTTCCAAACATTCATTTTGCCATTAATTGTAATAATGCAGTGAGATTTTTGTCTGACAGCAGCCAGTGCTCCAAAGCTCCCTGAGAAACTCTGCTCAAGTGCACCGAGGGCAAAAGCTGCTTTAAACGAAAAGGACGCTCACACCAAATGTTGATTTAATTTAGTTCATAGAAGTTAACTGATAAAGAAAATCTATTTATGACATTATTTTTGACAGCATCCTCATTTTACAGCATTTTTTCACAAGTGCCTAAAATGTTTAACAGCACTGTAGCTTTGCAGGTAGCTTTCTTGAAGCGTCTCGGAGACACAGTTCTTCTGGATTGAGTCTGTCTCAGTTTGTTCTGTTTCTTCATGTCATTCCAGACAGACTGATGATGATCAGATCTCTGTGTGCAGCAAAAAAATCTCACTGGATTATTACAATTAATAACAAAATGAATGTTTGGAAATGTAAACTGATATTTCCTACTGACACTACAGCAAAAGATAGAAATAACTGACTTAAAACCATTTTTTAGCTGGTCAAAATACTAGTGTTCTAATCATTTTGGCCACCGCTGTAGTTTGAGGTGGTGCAGTGATACAGAAACAGATTCCCGTGGGACTAGATCTTTGTGAGCGACGGTAAGCAGGCGCAGGACTCCGGTGGATGCTTCGGGCCGGGTGTGACCTTCTCTCTGCAGGAGAGCTGTGGGAATATCACTCCTCCGACAGCACAGATCCTCCACCGCACTGGATTGCGTCTCCATCAGGGGAGACGGCGTGTCAGCGCTGACCTTTCACAGACATTTGCCTTTGTGTGTGTGTGTGTTTTAGTGGCACGCTGTCAAACCACCTGCTGCGTGTTTCTCTGGGTCGGGACCCTTCGGAGTTCAACCCCCTCCGCAGCCTCTGATCTTTTCATGCAGGCCCTCGGATCCGTCATCTGTGAACGTTTGCCTCGGGTTCCCAGCCGCTCGTGTGAATGTGTGCAGCTTTGCCATCAGGTTTGACATCCGCGGAGTGATGCATGATGTCGTCTTATGCTTTTCTCACTCACTTAAGCCCAGCCAAAAGAAACAGGCAAATATCTGAGCTAGGGATGTAACGATTAACTGCGAGCCGGTTGAAAATCTATTTAAATATGTGACGATTCAAATCGGTTGAGATGCTAAACAAATCGCGATTCATATTTATTTGATTTGGGGCTTGTTTTAAAATTTCAATTTAGTTTTGTTATTTACATTTACATTATATTTAAATTTTGTTAGTTAACAAACGCTTTTATCCAAAGCAACTAACAAATGAGGACAATAGAAGCAATCAAAACCAACAAAAGAGCAATAATATGCAAGTGCTATATAAGTATATTATTATAGTGTTATATTTCAATTTCACAAAGAAACGTGCAGCATTTTGTCCAAGCAATAACAAAAAGATTTAACTTTTTCATTTCATTTATAATTTGTCTTAAATCTAATTTTGTTAAAAAAAAATTGTGAATCGAATCGTGAAATCAAAATCGTGAATCAAATCGAATCGTGAGTTGAGTGAATCGTTACATCCCTAATCTGAGCAGATCCCACCGTTTTCTGATTTCTGGAATAAAAACCTTTTTTTTCCTCTGTAATAACCTCTTATATGTCAACAAAACTAAATAATTAATTTATTGAATAAAGCCAGGATTACTACTTCATTGACTACTTCATTAAATAAGCATGACATTTCTTTCATGCACTGGTCAATTTTGAGATTTTAGGCTATTTGGCTTTTTGTAACGTTGTTTCAGACTAGTGCAAGAAAGTGTAAGCAAAATAAACCTACAATGAGTGCAATGAAATAAACACTGTAAAGTGTATTTTGAATGTTTTATCTATTTGCATCTCTAGATTTCAATTACAATACGTATCATTAAAGAGTTTTTTCTCCACTTTAGTAACACTTACAAACACCAAACTTTACAGTTTTATTCCTCTCTATATTCTGAAGGATTTTACTGAGGGGTTTGTTCATATGTCATTTACACGGATTTATACAACATTTAATTTCCAAAAACGTGGCAAAAATACATATGTTTAAAGGCTGTGAGTTTTTATCTCCACTTCAGTAACACTTACAAACTCCAAAACTTACAGTTTTATTCTTATCTATATTCTGAATGTTTTTACTGAGGGGTTTGTTCATACATCATTCACACTGATTTATACAACAGTTTGTTCCCCAAAACATGGTGAAAATGCATTTCTGTCTGTTGATAGTATTTTCTGATTTATGGATAAAAAGAGAAATCCAAAACCCTCTCTGGAAAAACCTTGAACTGTAATATGGCAACAAAATCAAACAAGAATTTTGTACCTGGCTTTATCCAGTTAACAGATGAATTCAAAAGAAAAGGTTTTTATTTTTCTTCATTGGCAGAATTTTTTTTCTTATTTTTTTTTGTAAGCATGATGTAGGGATGGCTCGATACCACAATTTTGACTTCGGTACGATACTAGGATCTAATACCTCGGTATCGATACTAAATCGATACCATAGGTGACAAATAACCAGCCTCAAAATATAAGTGAATTGAAAACAATTTTATTAAACGCACTGCTTGGAACTCTGCATGAAAAATTGAAAAAAAACATAAAATTAAAATAGGATCATCTCTTCATATCTTTTCAGTCTTTATCACATGGTGCAAAGTGCAAAGATCAGAATGTAACAAAAAAAAAACCTACAGAGTAGAGTTTACAGGTTAAATGTTGATCTGGGGGGGCTGAATAAAATGGGTTCACATCTTCATATATTTTCAGTCTCTATTTTTTTGCTAGCTCCTTTGTTAGCTGCAGATTTTTGGACAGGAAAACTAATGTGTCAACGCTGTCACTTGATAGTCTGGACCTTAGTGGGCTACAGATCAGGCCTGATGTACTGAAAACTCTCTCAGAGGCTGAGCTTGATGCTGGAATGCAAAGGTAATATTTGGCAAATGTTGAAAGAATGGGGAGGCTTGATTCATGCCTTTTCCACCGAGAAAGTGGGTTTTCTGTGGCACTGGTCTCTTCCATGGTCTTGTATGTGTGGAGTAGGGCTGCACGATAAATCGCATGCGATATTTAATGCGCATCTTGTCAGTAAAGCCAGTTCTGTAATCAGCGGTAAATCTCCATCACGTGCGTGCTTTCACATGGAGCAGCATTAACTACACAGAGCC
>NW_015552535.1:74284-76576 GCF_001515605.1 Sinocyclocheilus anshuiensis
GGCCGGTGCACGACTGCCTGAAACGCTGTTTTTTTTCCCCCTCCGTGCCCAAATGTCTTTGTTTGGGTTTCCCAAGCGGATGATGTCAGGAAACAGTGGTTGCAATTTATTTTTTAACCCTGTTCCTGAGCATTATAACCCCAATTTGCTATCGTGTGCTGTAGGGATGGCTCGATACCACAATTTTGACTTCGGTACGATACTAGGATCTAATACCTCGGTATCGATACTAAATCGATACCATAGGTGACAAATAACCAGCCTCAAAATATAAGTGAATTGAAAACAATTTTATTAAACGCACTGCTTGGAACTCTGCATGAAAAATTGTGCAAACAAAGTGTAAAAAAAAAAAAAAAACCCTACATTGACCATAGGTCATATTTTGATTTTGAAGAAAAAAAACTGAAGAGATAAAATTAAAATAGGATCATCTCTTCATATCTTTTCAGTCTTTATCACATGGTGCAAAGAAAATGTATCAGAATGTAACAAAAAAAAAACCTACAGAGTTTACAGGTTAAATGTTGATTGGGGGTGGGAGACTGAATAAAATGGGTTCACATCTTCATATATTTTCAGTCTTTATTTTTTTGCTAGCTCCTTTGTTAGCTGCAGATTTTTGGACAGGAAAACTAATGTGTCAACGCTGTCACTTGATAGTCTGGACCTTAGTGGGCTACAGATCAGGCCTGATGTACTGAAAACTCTCTCAGAGGCTGAGCTTGATGCTGGAATGCAAAGGTAATATTTGGCAAATGTTGAAAGAATGGGGAGGCTTGATTCATGCCTTTTCCACCGAGAAAGTGGGTTTTCTGTGGCACTGGTCTCTTCCATGGTCTTGTATGTGTGGAGTAGGGCTGCACGATAAATCGCATGCAGTTGTCATGCTTGCCGGTTTCGCGTCAGTTTGGGTAACACTGCCACTTACATATGAACTTTGGAACAGCAGCGAATGAAATACCGAATTGAGCAAAATGATGATATCGTACCGTTTGAAATATAATATATACCGGTATTTTTCCAGTACCGGGATACCGCACATCCCTAGCATGATGTCTTAAGGAAAAAGTTTTTAATGCACTGGGCAATTTTGAGATTTTTGTCCTTTTTATTACATGTTATTTCCGAGTAGTGGAAAGAAATTGCAATAAAATAAACACTTAAAGGTGTATTTTGGATGTTTTAACTATTTCGTCTATATATTTTAAATACAATACATAACTTTAAAAGTTTTTATCTCCACTTCAGCAGCACTTACAGTACATACACCAAAACTTACAGTTTTATTCTTATCTATATTCTGGATATTTTTAATGAGGTGTTTGTTCATATATCATTCACACTGATTTATACAACAGTTTGTTCCCCAAAACATGGTGAAAATGCATTTCTGTCTGTTGACAGTATTTTCTGATTTTTGGAGCGATAAAAAGAGAAATCCAAAATCCCCTCAGTAAAACCTTGAACTCTGTGTCAACAGAAACAAACAAGAATTATGAATTCTGGCTTTATTCAAAAAATGTTTTTTGTTAGTTTTTTTTTCTTATTGTAAGCATGTCTGTTAAGGCGAGACACTACAGCCAAAAGTTTCTTTCATGCACTGGGCAATTTTAAGATTTTGGGCTGTTTGGCTTTTCATAATGTGTTTCAGATTAGTGGAAAGAAATTGCAATTAAATAAACACAAAAAAAGTGTTTGAATGTTTTGTCTATTTGTTAGTGGTCGACCGATATATTGCCAAGGCTGATATATCGGCCGATATTTGGCATTTTTTTAAATATCGGCATTGGCTGATAAGTTTTCCTGTTTGGCCGATGCGTTCAAGACTTTTATTTTGACGGTGCGACAGATTTTTATTTTGACGGTGGCAGCGCCTGAGCACAGTGCTCACATTCTCCCAAGACTTTTGAATTTTGAATTTTGAAAGAATTTTGACGGTGCGACAGATTTTTATTTTGACGGTGGCAGCGCCTGAGCACAGTGCTCACATTCTCCCTCTTGTTCGCCGTCGTCGTTAACAGTTCTGTCTAATACGATCTAATAATTTCTGTGTGACGGTTGATCCGTGTGAATCGACAAACTTTAAACTCGTGATTTCAAATTATGCTGCACTTCATGCATTTGCCCACTGTCATATCCATGTCATTTCCACTGTGTGCTGTATGTAAAATGAGTGTTACCTTGGCTTTATTTGAAAAAATATGATTCCCAATGCACACAAACTTCCCAGATTACTGAGTGCCCTGTTGGTTACAGTGTTTACTTCCTTTTCTGATTATATTATTTATA
>NW_015552535.1:84547-86892 GCF_001515605.1 Sinocyclocheilus anshuiensis
CTTTAATATTATTAGTAATAGAAAGGCAAACATTATAATACTTTCTTGTTTGCCGTCAGCATTCCGCAAATACACATTAATATCATTTAAACAAATCTTTGAATGACTAATGAACATTTAATTTCTCAAAGCTTGCAGACTTAGTCGGATCCAGCAGTGAGATCGTGTGAAGTGTGCATTTGTATCCTGCATGATTGCGTGTTCTCTGCGTGACGGTCGGTCCGTGTGAATTGAATGTGGTGACGAGGAGAGTTCAGCTTCACTGAGACTCGCGATCGACGAACTTCAAACTCGTGATTTCAAATTATGCTGCACTTCATGCATTTGCCCACTGTCATATCCATGTCATTTCCACTGTGTGCTGTATGTAAAATGAGTGTTACCTTGGCTTTATTTGAAAAAATATGATTCCCAATGCACACAAACTTCCCAGATTACTGAGTGCCCTGTTGGTTACAGTGTTTACTTCCTTTTCTTATTATATTATTTATAAAATATTTATTTATTTGTGAAAAATACTTTGTCATCTAAAGTATAAGTATGTTTATTTAACACATTTACTTTTTAATCCATTTTCAAATTATTTCAAATTTCTTAAACATTAATTAAAATAAATAAAATTATATCGGCTTTATATCGGCCATCGGCCACCCTGCTTTCCAAGATATTGGCATCGGCTGTCAAAAAAACAATATCGGTCGACCACTACTATTTGTGTCTGTAAAGTTCAGGTATAGTAAGTATTTTTAAAGGCTGTTTTCTCAAAATGAGTTTTTATCTCTACTTCAGTAGCACTTACATACACCAAACGTTACAGTTTTATTCCTATCTATATTCTAAAGGTTTTTACTGAGGAGTTTGTTCATATAACATTCACACTGATTTATACAACACTTTATTCATAAAAGCATGGTGAAAAAGCATTTTTTTTCTGTCCGTTTTCAGTACTTTCTTAGTAAATCCAAAATCCCCTCTGTAAAAACTTTTAACTCTAATATGTCAACAAAATCAAACAAAAACTGGCTTTACCCAAAGTTCAGATTTATGTTTTGGAAATGTATGCAAATTAGTGCGTATTTGATTAGATAATGTTACATTTGCATATTTAAACATACCATTTCAGAAAATACAAAAAAAGTTTGCAGTTCTTAATGTAATCAATCAACTAGGGAAGTATGGTGATATCTATTAGTTAAATGTGTTACCTTGTTCACCTGTAGTGTATTGACTTCATTCTGACTGAATTACTCTTCAGTTTTGCTTTAATCACAAAAACACTCACAGGAACGGCCGAGTGTCGCTTTGAATCTCCGCTCTGATCTTAATTAACTCTCCAGAAACACCAACCTTGAATCCATTGCAATTCCCACAGGGATTTGTTTTGATGTATCGCTGATCGCTCCAATTATATTTGCGTCTGATGCATCGGAAAACCTTTGGTGAAAGTAGCGCCATGTGACCTGATTTCTGTGAGCTGGAACTCTACACTGGAAAATAAGCAAGAGAAAACTCTTAAACACATAATCACTGGGATATTTAGAGGCTGTAGAAGAAGACACCCATGTTTCAGTGTAACTTATGTTATATCCATTAAGAGTGCTTTCAGGTTTGTTTAAAAAAAATAAAAAAATAAAATAAAATATATTAGATAGCATTTCTTCTGTAGTATCAAAAAGTAGGGTATAAAAAACTTAAACCTTTTAAACTTATTAATAAAAACTATATAAATATTTTTAAAAAATAATAAAAATTACCATAATACACAACAAAACGTTTTTATACCTTTTTAATTCATTTTAATTTTACATTTATTTTATTTCAGCTAGATGCCAAGGCAACATTTCTTATTTTCATTTAGTTTAACTTGAGCTAAAACTAAATAAAATAAAATAAAAATAAAATAAAATAATTTTATTTAAAAAAATTAAAATGACAAAAACATAACAAATTTGCTAAAAATTGAACAAAGTAAAATATAAATTAAAAATAATAAAATATAAATACAAAAATGAAAATATAAAATATAAAATAAAAACATCTCAAATATGAATATTAACTATAATAGTATCTCAGTGATGCTAAAATATCAATCAGTAAGAGTGAAAGCTCATGAAAAAAGTAATTTTTCTCAGTGAGGAAATTCTAAAATGTACTAAAATTAAAATATAATTTAAAAGCATATAAAAAAACTTACAATTATTTTATTTCAGCTAGTTGTCGAGGCAGCATTTCTCATCTTCATGTAGTAAAATAACTAAAAAAATGACAAAAATACACACAAAAGTGTTTTTTAATTCCAATGTTAAAAAAAAACAATTGATATTAAAGAAATTGTTGTACCGCAA
>NW_015552535.1:91234-92118 GCF_001515605.1 Sinocyclocheilus anshuiensis
AAAAACAAAACTGCAAATAAATTAAACAGAAAACTTTTTAATTTTGGGGGGGAAAAACAACAACAATTTAAAGCAGTATTACACTTATTGTTTTTATGCTTAAACCCTTTTTCGTCTTTGACCCATATATGAAAAGTGTCCCTTTCCTGCACATATGACAAAGGATACAAAAAATACAAAAGTGTTTTTTAATTCCAATGTTAAAAAAAACAATTGATATTAAATTGTTGTACCGCAATCCATTTTCAGACCTGCCAACTTTGGGCAAAATTTTTAAATTCCAAATTGCACCACTTTGCATTGGACACTGAACATTTTTTTACTTGATTATTTTTTTAATTGGCATTCAGAGCATAATGATTAGTTAGTCTCTTCTTTTGCTGTTTAGTAGGTGAGACCCCCAGCTCTTGCAGTTAGACGCACTGCATGTACATCATCACAAAGGTGGCACCAATTTGTTGTGTCGTTTACAATGACAAAGTGTACCAGTGTACTATGATGTCAAATTGTGTACAGGTTGGTAGGTCTGCGTTTGGCAATGATTATGATTTTAATGATTATATTCATGCAGCACTCAAGCTACTACTACTAGTACTGCCACTACTACTTCTCTTGCTAGTACAGCCTGGAAATTAAAAGTTGCACTGTTATTTATTAAACCTGCACACTGAATGTTTCACTTTGGACAGGCCTTCATAGTTTTAATATGTTGTCGGCCTTGGCATTTCTGATCAAGACTTCTAACTCGTAGCTTTTATTCACAGCTTAACAGAAAAATGCTTGGATATGCAGCAGAAGAATCTCTGTCAAGTTCAGAGCTCAGCGAGGATGAGTTTATACTGGAGACAGAGGAAGAATCAGACAGTAACGGTTCAGCAGAGGAA
>NW_015552535.1:92357-93234 GCF_001515605.1 Sinocyclocheilus anshuiensis
GTTCAGCAGAGGAAGAGGGTTTAGCAAAAAATAAACAGCATAAGAAAGGAAAGGTTAAGTCAAAAACATCAAGATCTGGACCATGTAAAAGAAGGCGTGTGACATGTTCCAGTTCCTTCGCTAACAGTGGCATCAAAGAATCCTCTTCACCTGATGAACATGACAGCAGAGAATCGTCTTCACCTGATCATTCTGATGTGAGGGTCATGATGCTGAACAAGAAAACCGATGGAGGCAGACTGTACAACGAAAAGTATTACTGCTTGTTCTGCAGCAAACCATTCAGTAAAATGGCACGCCATTTAGAATCTAAGCACAGAGATAAGCCAGAGGTGGCAAGAGCTGCTGCATTTCCGAAAGGCTCTAAAGCGTGAAGACTGCAGCTGAGTTTTTTGAGAAATAAAGGGAACCGTTGTCATAATGCTCAAGTGCTTAAAGAAGGAACAGGAATGGTGATACCCCGACAGCAATCCATTGCTCCAGTAAGAGCAGGTGATTACTTGCACTGCGTAAATTGTGCGGCGTATCTGAAGAGGAAATCATTATGGAGGCACATGCAGAGATGCCACCTAAACCAGAAAGTCAAAGGAATGAAGCCAGGAAAAATTCGAGTTCAGTCTCTTTGCGCGTTTGCTGAACCAGTTCCAGACAGTGTGAACGCACGATTTTGGAAAATGGTGCTTGAAATGCATGAGGATGAGGTAACAAATGTATTTCTGATGAAATCTGAGGGCTCGCTGACCCTCCCATAGGACAGCAAGGTAACTACCACGATCAAGGTCCAGACGGTCAGAGAGCTCTCAGAATTCATCAGAAATATCTTAAATCGTGTTCCGAAGATGAACGAAGGTCTTACGGGTTTCGGAACGACCCGAGG
>NW_015552535.1:94270-102782 GCF_001515605.1 Sinocyclocheilus anshuiensis
GTTCAGCAGAGGAAGAGGGTTTAGCAAAAAATAAACAGCATAAGAAAGGAAAGGTTAAGTCAAAAACATCAAGATCTGGACCATGTAAAAGAAGGCGTGTGACATGTTCCAGTTCCTTCGCTAACAGTGGCATCAAAGAATCCTCTTCACCTGATGAACATGACAGCAGAGAATCGTCTTCACCTGATCATTCTGATGTGAGGGTCATGATGCTGAACAAGAAAACCGATGGAGGCAGACTGTACAACGAAAAGTATTACTGCTTGTTCTGCAGCAAACCATTCAGTAAAATGGCACGCCATTTAGAATCTAAGCACAGAGATAAGCCAGAGGTGGCAAGAGCTGCTGCATTTCCGAAAGGCTCTAAAGCGTGAAGACTGCAGCTGAGTTTTTTGAGAAATAAAGGGAACCGTTGTCATAATGCTCAAGTGCTTAAAGAAGGAACAGGAATGGTGATACCCCGACAGCAATCCATTGCTCCAGTAAGAGCAGGTGATTACTTGCACTGCGTAAACTGTGCGGCGTACCTGAAGAGGAAATCATTATGGAGGCACATGCAGAGATGCCACCTAAACCAGAAAGTCAAAGGAATGAAGCCAGGAAAAATTCGAGTTCAGTCTCTTTGCGCGTTTGCTGAACCAGTTCCAGACAGTGTGAACGCACGATTTTGGAAAATGGTGCTTGAAATGCATGAGGATGAGGTAACAAATGTATTTCTGATGAAATCTGAGGGCTCGCTGACCCTCCCATAGGACAGCAAGGTAACTACCACGATCAAGGTCCAGACGGTCAGAGAGCTCTCAGAATTCATCAGAAATATCTTAAATCGTGTTCCGAAGATGAACGAAGGTCTTACGGGTTTGGAACGACACGAGGGTGAGTAATTAATGACAGAATTTTCATTTTGGGGTGAACTAACCCTTTAATTACTTATTAATAATTACTTTCTAAATCATATATCAACCTCGACAAGTAAATGATACAAGGATAGACATGAAACGTTCTTTTAATTAATATTAGTCTGACAAAAATACACAACAAAATTACTAAAAGTGTAACTAAAATTAAAATATACTTTAAAAACTAATATAATGTTAATAAAAATGATAATGGAAAATATAAACTTAAAAATGTAATATATATAAAAAAAAAACAGAAAACATAAAAATAAAAACGAATCTAAAATAATGCAAACTAATAGTATCTCAGTGATACTAAAATAACAACCAGTAAGAATAGGAGTTGGAGCTCAAGACACAAAGTGGACTTCTCAAGGTATTTTTCTCCGAGAGGAAATAGTGTCGCAGACTTCCCCGTCTAGGGAGCTGTATCTGTGTTTCACTGGGCCTCACATTAAGATTGGTTGCTGAATGCTAAATGAGAAGCTTAGGGCTGTCAAACACCTGCTACTTCAGTTTAAGTTCATTTAGTCTGAGCCGTTAATAATGAATGAACAAGCTGAAGTCAATTGTGCAGGTTAATTTGTCGCCCTATTGATTACAGCGCTCACATCAGAGCGTGTGTGTGTGTGTGTGTGTGTGTGTGTGTGTGTGTGTTCTCGAGGTGAAGGATTTCATCATTTCTGCTTCTCCTGGGAAGGATTGCTTCAGGTTTGCTGTCCGTTCCCCGTTGGGATCTCGGCTTTAACTCCACATCCCTTATAATAAACCTCAGTGAGGAAACATCCCAGTCAGCAGTGCTGTAGGACTCTCTGTGTTTAGGTAAAACAGGCAGAACTGTGTTTATTTCACCATTGTGAGTTACTGCCGGTTGTGAGATGCTTTAAGAGGCGTTTTCCAGTAAATGTAGGTGTTGCTTTTTGGATACTCCCAGTTTTACTGCTATTGTGAGAACATTGTACGTTTGGTTTTAAATAGAGCACATTTAAAGGCGTCTTTGTAGCGTTAGTGGTAATCAAACCTATTAAAATTCATCCTGCAGTGTTTGTGCATTAGCTCGCAGCCACCCACAGCGCTCCAGCACCGTTCGTCAAATCTTTTTTTCCCAAATTCATTTTTTTCCCATTTTAGTTTTTCTAGATTCTGGATTTAATTTTAATGGTTAAATTAAATTACAGTAATCAAAAAGCATGTCTAATTAATTTAAATCATAAAATGATACAATTTAACAACAGTTTATTTAAGTTTAAAATAAAATTTGTAAGGCCCTATAAAATGTTTTATTTTTCCCATATTTTGCTTTTTCCATTTAAATTGTTCTGTATTCTGTTTTAATGGTTAAATTAAATTTTAGTAATCAAAAAGCATGTCTAATTAATTCAAATCCTGAAACTTATACAAATTAACAACAATTTATTAAATGTTTAACAAAAATATAATTTTTGGGGCACTGTGAAATCTGTTTTATTTTTCCCCAAATTTCTGTTTCAATTTTTCTGGATTCTGTTTTGCTGGTTAAATTAAATTTTAGTAGTCAAAAAGCAAGGCTAATTCATTTAAACCATGAGACTAATACAATTTAACAACAATTTATTAAATGTTTAACAAAAATTACTTTTTTAAGGCCTTATGAAATCTGGTTTATTTTTTCCTAAATTCTGTTATATTTATCCCAAATTCTTTTTTTTTGTATTAAATTTTTCTAGATTATGTTTTAATGGTTTAATTCAGTTTTAATTATAAAAACATGTAAAAATCAATTTAATTCATAAAACTGTTTTAGTTTTTCTAAATGTATGATTTCTATTTACATTACAAATGTATTATCAAAAATTGTGTTAGTCAAATGAATGCATGAAACTTAACAAATTAAATTAATCTTTTAAAGTATAGTTAAATGGAAAACAACACTTTTATTTTTTTGGCAAATAAAGTGCTGCACAACAGATATTTACTGTTAAAATAAAAACAAGTAATAAAAAAATAATACTACTTTGAGAAGTGCATTCTACCGTACAATAGTAATTTATTTTTGTCATAATTTCTTAAAGTTAAACCAAACTTATATTTTGGCAGTTTGTAGTGAAGACTTTGTGTGTTAGTGACTGGATTGTGCGTGATTTAGTTTGTTTTCTGCATCGCCCTACATTCACTTTAAATATTTCAGAAATGCAAAAATTGAATTATATTCAGAATGCTCCAGAATTCATGCACGATGTGTGATATAATTCAGATGACGTTATTCGGTCAACTTTAGTGCACATTCAAGCGTTCAGAGCCATTAGGAAAGGCTCTTAGGAGTCTGCATGGTAATTCACTCTGTTTAGAGTACATGTAGAGTGGAAATGATATGGAAATGCTCTGTTTGAATAATCATCTGCTATTCATGAGGCGCTATTTCTCTCGTCCTCCGGCTCCATTGAAAGCGGGTCAGGATTAGATGCTTTCAGACGGATGCTGCTGCATTATCTGACATCAGGAAAGCAATTACCAGAAACTCTTGATTAATATCATCACTGAGGCCCAGATGGAAGTTTATTGTAAGTGTTCTTCAAGGGAAGCTTGCTGTGGTTTGCAGATTAAGACAGCGAGCCTGCTCAAGGGAAGTTTGCTGTGGTTTGCAGATTAAGACAGCGAGCCTGCTCTGCTTATCCTCTTAAACATCTCCTCGTGCATCTTTGCATTTATGATATGCCTTAATCCACGAGACTCAGATGATTGACAGGTGGCAGACGCAGGAGTCTTGACGTGAGGTCAGGAGGGGATTTTGGTGTCCAGATTTAGGGATGAATCTCACGAAATCCATCAAGAAAATGTCCAGGTCACATTTCACTCCATATGAAAAGATATTTGCAAGAAATTATATTTTGCATGAAGAAAATAATTCTTGTTTTTATGCCCATTAAGATTTTTGTGCACTGTGATATTGTATATGATGGAAATTAAATGCATAAAAATGCCTTTGAAAAATGTATGCATTATATATAGAAATTATATGTATATTATAATGTTATAAAAGTAATGTAAAGGTAAATGATGATAAAAATAAATAATTTACCATTTATACATCATGAATTGTCAAGAAATTACTGAAATAATAATAAAAATCCTAGGTCATAAAATAGACTTGGTTTTTTAATGCAAAATATCATGTCTTGATTTTCATATGGTTGTATATTTGCATTGTGATCGTCCTTATTTAGATTTTTTTGTTGCATTTTATTTTTTATTTTTTTTGCATGAAGCATTAATGACCATTGTTTTGAAATTATTTTTATAGCAATTAAGCAAATTTACCTTCGAGTTCTCATTACAATGATGCAAATTCAAAAAATAATGATATATTATTTAAATAGTATAATGTTACTTTATAATATTTGTTGTACTACCTTGTGCTGAAAAGAAACAAATATATTTATTTATTTGCACTGTGTCCATGCCAATTTATTTGTATTATTATTATTATTTATTTTATTTTTTTTATTTTGATTTGAGGGTGAATTATGACCTGGACATGTTCTAGTCAGATTTTCCTTTAATCAAAGCATAATTTATTTATTTCATTCCTTTGATTTGGGGGTGAAATGTGACCATGAGAAAACTTTAAGATGTGAGAAACTGAAAGCAGTTCGGCCGACTGTCTCTTAACTTTAGTGATCGGCGTGACTTCTGATTGTTTGCTTGGAGCGATCACCAGTCTCTGTGGGATTTGATATGAACTCCTGATGTGATCGTGTCTGTAATCTCCAGCGGCAGCGCATTAAATATGGAAGACCTGTCCGGAGGAGCTGAAGGTATTGACGGTGATTGGAGATAAAGCGGTTTCGGTGGAGGAGCCTCAGGAGCTGGTTATGAGTGTGAAGGTTTTCTGGGCTGATGCTGAGTGATAAGCAGACTCTGACACGGCCCCGGGGCCCGAGAGGGGGGTAAATCAGTGTGATGGAGGGGTAAAGGTTGCTGCATTTCTGTGACAGTGACTGATCCGAGCAGACAAGCGGCGCATGGAGGGACCGAATGCCTCCGCTGGGCACTCGCTGCCATATAACGCCTGACATTTCTATCATCCTTCACTCCGTTTGTCTGTCCATCCGGTGCTCCTCGTAGGATCTTATACGTTCAGACAGAGTCCAGTGTTCATTCTGAAGAGTTCATTTGCAAAAACAGATAACTCCGTTTTTAACAATGAACAAAAATCATGTTTTTTTTCTTTGTGCATTCTAATTAATCCCAATCAGACTGCAATTGGGTTATTCTGATTAAGTAAAAAAACCTAAAAAATACAGCTAACTAATACAATAAAACACAATAAAAACATGATAACATAATAAAAAAACATGATTTTTGAAAATTAAAAAAAAACGGCGTTAACTGTTTTTGCAAATAAACTCTTCATATATACGTAATAAAAAATAAACAGTTTGCTTTGTTAGAAACTGTAACTTAAAGGAGACATATTATGCCCCTTTTTACAATATGTAATATAAGTCTCAGGTGTCCCCAGAATGTGTCTGTGAAGTTTCAGCTCAAAATACTCCACAGAATGATCATGTTTTGGGCCAAAAGAAAAAATAAACAGTTGGCTTTGTTAGGGTTAAAAACTGTAACTAAACCTGGTTTAAACAGAATTATAATAGTGATAGTTTGACTGGGGTCAGTGATGTTTTTAATATTTTGATAGTAGTCTCTTATAGGGAAGCTTATTTCCGCCATGGAATAAAATACAAAAAAAATTAGTAAACGTTTATATCTCACAAACTGCAAAATATAAAATTGAAGAATTTATTTACAGTCAAACCAAAAATTATTTAGACACCAGATATAATAAAAAAAAAGTTTTTTTTTTTTTTTACTAGTGGGTGCAGGACACTGTAGTTTATTTATGTAAGTGAGGAGAGCAAAATAAAGTGAACTGTGACATATTATACCCAAAAATTCTTCATACAGTGGACTAACGGATCAAAAATGATCCAGACACTTTGAGCTGAGCATGTTTTGCTGAAGTGTTTTTCTTTAATTGCTAATGTGATCTTTTTACTCCACAGACTGAACTAAATGAAGCGCTGCTTGGTAATTAGTTGAGCTAAATTGGTTTTATCTAATTGTGTTCTTAAATGTAACTGCTGACAGCTATTCAACAGAATTCATTACATACTTTTCTATCGTTATGATCAAGATAATTTACTTTTTAGAAATTATAAGTATGTGCATTCTCATATAGACAGAAATAGAAATGCAAAACACAGTGGCAGTATGAAATATGAATGCATGTAAATGTCCTGTCGTTCAGGGTCATTTACACAGCAGAAGCCCTTTATTTCTGCTCTAATAACGGCGTATAGAATCCATAAACACGATAGCGCAGTGCGACTGCATGAAATGGTTCTGTTTTGCAAATTTGTCCTCATGAAATATGTAGCATCTCAAAGGGGATCGGTCGTCTTGTCAGTGCAATGATCGCGTTCCCTGCGCGTTTTACTGCAGAATGTTGTGACCCGCTGTCGTCTTGCGTGTTTCTTCAGAACGAGCGGAGAAGATCTGCCAGACAGTATCTGGAGCGTCTGACATTCACAGTCTTCAGGCGGGCCTCGCGTCTCGTAGCCTCCTTCAGACAAACACCAGCCAAATGTCAGCCGGCCCTCTGAGACGCTCATCCCTCGTTCTTCACCTCCGCTTCCGTCTTCTCTTCCTCTAATCCTTCTCTATTTGCCAGCCAAGGCACTGCTGAACTCAAACTCTTGTTGCGTGTGAGGAAGAAGGAGTACACTGTGAAAATTATTGTAAATAGATGATTAGAGAATGTTTCCCAAGAAATTGCTGTCAGTTTTTCTACTTCAAAATTTCATGTTTCATGCCATGTGTTTGTGAAATTTACTAGCAATTTCTGAGTGAAAATTTTCCACACCAATTTTTTTTAAGTGTGAAGCAGCAGATGCTGTTTAGTTGTCTTTGTCAAGCCAAACATGACTATTTTTGTTACTTTTTAGTTTTAGCAATTTTTTTTATATAATTGGTGTGTTACAGACATGATTCTTGAAATCATGTGACTTGGTTTTACTACAATGCAAATTTTTTTTGCAGGATTTACTTTGAAACAATTTTCTAGTAAATAACAATGGCTAGTAAAAAAAAAAAAAAACTATAATAAATATATATATAATGTAATGTGGTAATGTCTATTTTTAGATAATATTAAATTAAATAATAATTTCTCTTTTTATTTTTAGGGTCTAATCCAGAGTAAATTCACTTAAAAAAATATATATTGTGATTTACTTTGAAATTTCACAAACACATTAAATTAAATGTGAAATTTGAAAAATAGGAAAACTGAAAAAGTATTTTCTTGTATAATGTAATAATGTGGTCATGTCTATTTATGGATAATATAGTAAATTAATTAAAATGTTTGCTCTTTTTTTAATTTAATCGTTAATCGTATAGCAATTTTTTTTAGTGTAGGGTTTACTATTGAAACAATTTTTACTCAGAAATTGCTAGTACATTTCACAAATAATTTTTAACAGTGCATTTGGCTTAACTTTGTTTTGCTCGGGTAAACAGCTCTTCTATTTTCTTCAGCCAGTGTAAATGAGTTTGATCTTATTATTGTCATATGTCCCGTGCTCATAATGCGTCCGCTGGCCTCCAGCTTGTGCCACGCCTGTTAATTATTCATAGCGGCCCAGAGGCCATAAATCAGTCAGGCAACAGCTAACTAAATTAGCTTCCAATTAGTGTTTGTTTGTGGTGATTATATTCCCCCGTTCACTGGTTCCAGAGATCTCACAACATCGTCTTTGCCCTTCAAACCGCAGGATCAGAGAGGAAAGAGCTTTGAAAGAGCGTCAGATCAAAGACAGATGTTTCTGGTGAATCATAGAGTTACTCAGACACTTCTAGCCTGATTTCAGCTTCATTCCCTCTGGACTGTTTGTGTAACATCCAGCAGAGACTGAAGTTAACTCATTAGGGCTGGCTTTACTGGCCTGCAGACTTAAAGGGTTAAATGATCAGGGTTATTTTCTCTGAGGTTTTGATTGCAACAGTAACAGAAGTAACAAATAAAAGAAACTCTAAATATGCTGCTTACTGTATTTTCTTTAATGTTAAAAAATGCATACATTTGACTAGTGGTGTAATTGCAGTTTTCTTCTGATTAAATATTGCAATTTAAAAATTTTGGGAAAAAAAAAAATCAAGGTTTGTAGGGCTGCAAAATTTGGCCAGGTTTTTTTGATTATATATCAATATGGCAATAAATAAACAAGTAAGAAAGTATTACTAAATAAAAATATAAAAATGACTAAATAAGAATAAAATAAAGTACTAAAAAATATAAAAATCACTCACAAATAAAAAAATAAAAAATTACTAAAAAAAATATCAAAATTACAAAAAAATATAAAAGTTACTAAATAATAAAGAAAACAAATAATATAATAAACAATAGATAATAACTAAAAAAAAATAAGCAAATAATAAATATAGATAAAATAAATTATATTGTTGTAAATATTACTTGTTCTTTGAAAAATTGCTTGTGTAAGTTGCTTTGGATAAAAGTGTCTGCTAAATGCGTAAATGTAAGTAATATTTAGCTGTAAAATTAAAAA
>NW_015552535.1:102794-107033 GCF_001515605.1 Sinocyclocheilus anshuiensis
ATTATATATCAATATGGCAATAAATAAACAAGTAAGAAAGTATTACTAAATAAAAATATAAAAATGACTAAATAAGAATAAAATAAAGTACTAAAAAATATAAAAATCACTCACAAATAAAAAAATAAAAAATTACTAAAAAAAATATCAAAATTACAAAAAAATATAAAAGTTACTAAATAATAAAGAAAACAAATAATATAATAAACAATAGATAATAACAAAAAAAAAATAAGCAAATAATAAATATAGATAAAATAAATTATATTGTTGTAAATATTACTTGTTCTTTGAAAAATTGCTTGTGTAAGTTGCTTTGGATAAAAGTGTCTGCTAAATGCGTAAATGTAAGTAATATTTAGCTGTAAAATTAAAAAATGACAAAATTATATAATTATTTTAGATTATATTATTATTTTACATTGCAACTGCAAAATTACTTTCAGTTATAATATTTATGGCTGTGTTAATTTCTTCACTTCCTAATGTTAAACCATCAGATTTTTATTTTGTGAGGATTTATGTCTTGTAAAGATGTTTAGCACGTTTTGTTTTCAAATGCATGTTAAAGCAACTCAATCTGGAGTTCATGTGAATCGTTTACTGTGAATCGAGTCGCTGTGAGACGCTGAAAACACCGGTGGATCATGAGCTGCTCGTGTGTAAGTGAACACAGTGCTGCGCTTCACTGAAGCATATATTTATATAATGGGCCTTTTTCACATTTTTCCAGGTTTCTCAGCAGCGGAAGTCGTCATAGTTGGGTTAACTTGAAGAGCAGTGAATGGGAGAGTACCACAAATATATTTTTTGCATTCCCAGTTGCTCAAACAGCAAAAGAAAAACTCCACGTTAGTGTTTTCATGACTTTCAATAAAAGGAAAAAAATTGAGAGAGACTGATAACGGCAGTCAGAAGAGAGAACGATGTCAAATGTACGTTCCCCGCATAGACGCCGCATTAGAAACACCTTCGCATTAGCATTAACTAGTTTTTTTGTAATTTGATGCAAAGGTTATATAATACAAATTATAGTGTTATAAATGTACATACTTTAAAAAAAAGAAAAGAAAAATGAAAAACTTTCGAGGATTCACCTTTGCATCAAATGACAAAAAAACAGTTAAGGCTAATGCGAGGGTGTTTCTAATGCAGCGTCGTTGGGAGCTAAAATGTAAATCTGAGCTGTTTCAACTGAAAGAAACTGGCACTGATTGATCTTTAAATATATCAGTGCCTTTATTTTGTCTCAAGATGCACACCAGTAAGGCACGTTTATAAAAATTACTTAAATGTCCTAATTGAACTATGGCCTAATCCTGGCTTAGTCTAAGCCCTGTCTGTGAAACCAGGCCATAGTGTTATAAATGTACATACATTAAAAAAAAAATAAAATAAAAATAAAAAACTTTCGAGGTTTAGGATGCTGATGACCGTTAAACGCGTCATTACAGTCTTGTGAAAAGGGTCCATTAAATTACAGCCATTGTGATGATAATCGCACTAGTTTGTAATCCAGCACATAAAAACTTTTCACTATCAATGTCAGCAGTGAAGCCGTTCTGTGTGTTTTGGGTTGGAGAGCGTTTGCTCAGGGCGGAGCAGGTTTGGCTGCGCTTCCTGAACTTTGCTCACAATCAATGTTCCATTTATAGAAATCAATGCGGAGGGCAAATGTTGGGGAGTGAAACATGAGCCGGCGGCAGCGTCCCGAAACACGTCTGCTCTGTGTTTCTCACCAGTGGATGTGTGTGAATTGTGGGCCGTGGGGCCGGCGTGAGTCATGTGACCGAGTCTCTCTCCTCTGGTTCGCTGTCACTTCTCATCGCGTCCGTTCGCTCACGACTGGTGTGGATCCCGTCACACTGCATCTGCCCTCCCTCTCCAAACATAGATAATACAGCGGAGCGCTGACTGAGATAACGCCTCTGTCTGTCTATCTATCTATCTATCTGTCTGTCTGTCTGTCTGTCTGTCTATCTGTCGTTCTGTCTGTCTGTCGTTCTGTCTGTCTGTCTGTCATTCATTTTTATCTATTGTTATTCCATCTAGCGTTCGTTCCATCTACCATTTTATATTGTTCGTTTCATCTGTCGTTCTATCGTTCTATACGCCGAGTGACATGACTTGTCTTAAAGGGACTTTGCACTTATGAACCGCAATGATACAGCGTTTCCTTGGTTACCGCTCTAAACAAAGCAGAGCTGCGCTTATGAACAGCAATGATACAGTGTTTCCTTGGTTACCGCTGTAAACAAAGCAGCGCTGCACTTATGAACAGCAATGATAGTGTTTCCTTGGTTACCGCTCTAAACAAATCAGCGCTGCACTTATGAACAGCAATGATACAGTGTTTCCTTGGTTACCGCTGTAAACAAAGCAGAGCTGCGCTTATGAACGCTACTTTAATATGTATCGTTCAGAGGCAAGATGATAAGAGAATACCACGTAAACTTTTCTAAACACTTTTCAGTTCCCCTCAGAGATGCATTCATATAAACTCCTACTCCAACTATATCGTGATTTGTTTGGTTACATCCCTACCTCTCAGAAAATGTACGTTTAATGAACTCTTTTTGTGAAAATCTCAAATTCGACCAAAATCAACATTTTTCGCTTTTTTTTTGCCCGTAGCTCAAAATTAGACTATGCACAGTCACACTCATTTTGCCGGCATGGCTCACATGTGTATCATTTTACTTTCTGTTTTCGGCCAGTTCTTTTTATATTTCTGAGACCTGGTGGTTCATTGTCAAAAGGAAGTCCAGATTCCTTCCCGTCTCTGTTCTTCCGTGGAGGGATCAGATGTCCAGTGCTGTGATATATAGTGATGAAAGTAAATATCAGGGTGTATTTGTTCGGTCAGTTGAGTATAAACACTCTGATAAGCTTCTGTTCTGTGTGCAGATGGTCCAACGAGATCATTTTATTCCCTCAAATTCATGCTCTCACTTAAAGATCATCTGGATTTGGGGAAATTTAATCCCGACTCCATGACTCCAGCCGGGCTGAGATTTAATCAGAAAACATGCCGCGTACATATTCATCTGCTCAGTCCATCTTAAGCGTTCTCGTCGGCGGTGGACGGCTGTTTTAATGTAATGACTGTTTAAAACAAGGACTGTTGTGGCCTAATGGTTAGAGAGTCGGACTCGTAACCCAAAGGTTGCGGGTTCGAGTCTCGTACCGGCAGGGATTGTAGGTGGGGGGAGTGAATGTACAGTGCTCTCTCCCACCTTCAATACCATGACTGAGGTGCCCTTGAGCAAGGCACCGAACCCCCAACTGCTCCCTGGGCGCCGCAGCAAAAAATGGCTGCCCACTGCTCCGGGTGTGTGTTCATGGTGTGTGTGTTCACTGCTGTGTGTGTGCACTTTGGATGGGTTAAATGCAGAGCACTAATTCCTAGTATGGGTCACCATACTTGGCCACATGTCACGTCACTCGTCACTCGTCTGACATGTAGTTCTAGTCCCTGCGGTCGTAAATCACGGCACTGTGGTCTGTCCATTACACTGCCAGTCTTTATTACTTGCGTTACTGCACTTCGTTTCCCTCTACAAGTCCCTGGAATTAATTAAGCGGCGTTAGACTATGAAATAGTTAATTATTCTGCGCTAACTTTTAATTTCATCAGCTTTGTGTTTATGCAGCACTTTTCTCTGCGCGCTTTTGTTTTGGTGGTGGAGGATGACAAATGCTGTGGCCCCCGTTTGTCAAGCCTGGTCTTTTCCGCCCGACTGCACCAGGCTTTTCCTTTTCCTGCCGTTCTCTCCGGAGCTGTATCTTCAGGAAGTAGGGAAGAATGTGTAAAGCAGAAGGGAGGGACCCATCCCAAATAATGACCAGAAATGACCTAATAACTAGGGATGGGCGATATCTTATCGTTTGCGATATACCGGTAAAAATTCTCCACACGATAAGAATTCGACATATATTTTGTGCAATCGCATGTTTATTGCCTTCAGGTTTCCGGAGTTAAAATTTCTTTATCTGCGTTTTATTCAGCTACAGCGATCACTGGATACTTCTTCCTGGAGCATTACTTCAGCGATGCATATGTGGAGTTTCTGCGCAAGGGCGCCCTCCGGCTTCCAGTATGAATTAAACAGTCATTACATTACGTGTGTAAGTTACTCAGTAATGCTCACAACACCCTATTTTGGGTAAAAATAGGAAAGATAATACTTTTCTCTAAAGCAGTGGTCGCCAACCCGTCGATCGCGATCGACTGGTAGA
>NW_015552535.1:107173-109544 GCF_001515605.1 Sinocyclocheilus anshuiensis
AAAAGAAAATCTGAATTCTGAATCAGCTATGATCGGCGCATCACTAATTAAAATACTAAGTAAAAGGCCTCAAATTTGAAGCACAATCTGGGATGTCTTTTTCTATCAATTCTTCAATAGGTAGATCTCGTCTTGCATAAAGGCCGAGGTCAGGGATCTTGGGCCTAAAAAGGTTGGTGACCACTGCTGTAAAGAAACAGGATTCTCTAAATTATCTTCATTGATATAGTTATCGCAATAAATATCAGAAATTATCGTGATATATTTTAATGCCCATATCGCCCATCCCTACTAATAACACCTCAAGCACCACACAGCAAAATCCCCAGAGTTAAATCAACTCTGCTCCGAGTACATATTGTCCCAAACAGTGTTAAAGTAACACTGAAGCCGAGTTAAAGTTAATGGGACAATTAAGCAATTAATCGATGAGTGAGCATTAGTAAAGAAAACCCACTGTTAACAATGTTGAAGATGAACAACTACTGCTCAGGCTTTTAGACATGAAAACATATCACATAATCCTCAACAGTGGTAACTCTGCTTCAGTGTTACTTTAACACTCTGTAGATTGGAGACATGAAAACGTATCACATAATCCTCAACAGTGGTAACTCTTATTAACATTATTATTAGTTTATTTATTTATTTATTTTTTATATAAGCTCCTGGAGAAGCATCACTTTGAAATTGTAGGTAAACTACTAGAGTTATTTTTTTAAATTTTTTATGTTTGTATTATTTTTATTATTATTATTAATTTTGTTTTATTTTTTATATAAGCTCTTGGAGAAGCATCACTTTGAAATCGTAGAGAAACTATTAGAGGAGTTCTTTATTTTTTCTTAAAAAAAAAAAAAAAATTGTATTGCTGTTATTATTTTATTTATTCATTTTTTATATAAGCTCTTGGAGAAGCATTACTTTGAAATCGTAGGGAAACTATTAGAGTTCTTTTTTAAAATATTTGTATTATTCTTATTATTTTATTTGTTTATTTATTTATTTATTTTACTTTATTTTTTTTATATAAGCTCCTGGAGAAGTGTTAGTTTGAAATCGTAGGGAAAATATTAGTTTTTTATTTTTATATTTTTTTTATTATTATTATTAATTTAATTAATTAATTCTTTTTTTTAATTTTTATTATTATTATTTTTTATATAAGCTCCTGGAGAAGCATCACTTTGAAATTGTAGATTTTCAAGGTACAAACTACTCGCAGTTTAGATATTAGCACAGTATTTTTAATACTGTTTATATAATAATATTCTGTATATATTTTTTATACTTTTTGATTTACGTCACATTTTCTACTTAAAACATGCTTTTTATATTCATACTTTAAAAACAAAGTATGACCTATGTTTTTACTTTATTTTATGTTTAATTTTAATATTAGTAATTTTGTGTCTATGTAATTTTCTTGTAGTTTATCCATTTTTATATCAGTTTTTCTTTTAGTTATTTTAGTGCATAAAGTTAAATTAAATTAAAATAAGAAATGTTGCCCTGGCAACTTAAAATGCTTTTTGATATTTTATTTCAAGAATGTGCTGGGTGGTTGCTAAGGTATTGTTGGTGGTTGCTAAGGTGTTCTGGTGAAATAAAATAACTTTAATACGTAATAAAATAAAGTAGTAAAATATGAATGAAATAAAGTCATATTTTATGTTTATTTTATTTCAAGTAACTTTTTTACTGGTTTTACTTTGTCATCTGTATTAACCCTGGTGCAGGAAACAGTTCATTGCTCAGAAGTGGCTCTTTCTTTGCTGACGGAGCTCCGCTTTGAGCACAGTCGGGGTTGAGATGTAAAGCTGTGGTTTGTCGTGAGCTCTGGCAGCAGTGCTGTGGGAAACAAACTCCTGTAGATTCTCTCACTACAAGCTCCTTGCGATTCATTCAGTGAGGTTTATGTTTCATGCGTTTCATAATTGTTGTGAATTTCAACACTGGATTGGCCGATCAGAATCCAGGACCACAACTGTGTTTTATAATCAAGATACCTTTTAAATTCCAATTCAGTTCCCGAATTGCAAGGATGCAAGGATGAACAATTAAAATTAATTGAAACTAGAAAATGTTTGTCTAGTTTTGTCTGCTTTGAAACACTAATTAAATGGCTTTAAAAAATGATACATATATATTTGATTCTTTTGAACTATTTTATACTTTTTATACTATTTAAAACTTTTTCAAATTATTTTTTGTACACTTTTTATATATTTTTATATTATATATGCTTATACTTATATATAAATATTTTTTATTATGACTTTATAAGAATTTTATGTAATATTATTAGTTTACACACACACTCTCACACACACACTCACTCACTCACTCACTCACTCACTCACTCACACAC
>NW_015552535.1:109554-118502 GCF_001515605.1 Sinocyclocheilus anshuiensis
CCACCCTCCGCGCGTCGGTAGCCCCCCGGGATCACCAGATCGGTCGGCGCCGGACGGCGAATTTAACCACCCCTAACTCCCGAACCCCGGGGGCTATCCACGCGGAGGTGGTCTTATTCGAAAGAGGGCCTCTAGACGTACACTCGATTCGCGTTCGAGAGGGTTCCTCGAGCTGAAGAGATCCCCCGAATTTGGTACGGATTCGCCGCGCCGTTATGGAGATATGGCCGTTCAAAGTTTCAATGGTTTTCCATAGACTTAAGCTTTAAAGCGTTTCATCCAGGTCGCCAGTAGCAAACAATGGAGCGCTCTCTGCTGGACAAACTAAGTAATTACACCATTTCAAGCATTTTATCTGCATTATATGTTCTGTAAAAAAAATGCTCATATCGGCGGCATATTCGCCGATACCGATATATCGGCGACAGGCTCATATCGGCCGATAATATCGGCAAAACGATATATCGGTCGGGCTCTAATATAAATGGAATGTAAATGTAATATAATATTGTATAGTTTTTGTATTTTTAAAAATATTTTTAAAAGCTTTTTATGTATACGCAGTATTTTGTATACACAATATTTTGATCTGTTTTGCAAAATTTCTATACTTTAAACATTTTTATATTTTTAATGTTTTATATATTTAATTTTTTTTAAATACTTGTGTATGTCCTTAATATTTATTAATCCCAATATTGTTATTAATATTTATTGATAATATAAAATAATTTATTTTTTATACGTTAATGCATAGTTTATTTTTTAAATAGTTGAAATATATTTTATAAGTAAATATACGTTCTCTCTCTCTCTCTCTCTCTCTCTCTCTCTCTCTCAACTCGTAAGCTGTTTTTTTATTCATTTTATGAACTTCACATATCTCACTTTAAATATGGTTGAATGAATATTCTGCTAAATTTCCCCTTTTGTGTGCCACAGAGTAAAGCAACAGCATGCAGGTTTGTAAGTCAATGACAGAAGGTTGGTTTGGACAGAGTTTGTGTCTCCTGTGAGTTCAGGAGGTCGTTGAATCACAGCCGCGTCTGTTCTCTGAAAGAATGAGGCTCTTTGTGTGCGACACTTGTATTTATTTTGCCATTTTTACAGATAATATCTGTGCATCATCTGTAATAAATCTTACACATACAGCCACCCAGGAACAAAGCGAAGCTTCCAGTGCATCAACACCGATCCGCCTGGCAACCCAACAAAGCCTGCATTGTCCTCCGCCGCTCTGAAACACGCTGGACGCAGGTTTGCAGAAGAAATGCATCGCGTTTCCCTGCGATTTCCTTATTACTGTGCAATCATTTCATTGCGGATGGAGCATCTATCAGTTCCGGCTTTCTCTTGTCCATATCTGAGCGGAGGAACAGAGAGCCTTTCATGACACAGATACTCTCCAGATTAGCATTGAATTTGCAATTCAGTCACATGAGTCTAGAGATGGAGGAACTCGAGCCAGAGCCGTAGTTTCCTTCGGTTTCGTCTTCTACTGTAAGAGCTCTGGTTTGCATTTAACCCAGTCTTTTCATGAATGAACAGCAGAAGTCTTTGCTTTAGCCCAGAGCCTGACTGGAGCGTTTGAGGAGAATCAACACATGTTGTCTTGAAAGCAGTGTTAATCGCTTCTCCAGACTGTGAACTCGTTAGTGATGCTGACGACCGTTTGACTTCAAACCAGCAGAATTGAGTTGTCTTGAGAAATGGTCAGGTTTGAAGTTCTCTGGTATGTTGAGCGTAAGAATCAAACTCAATTCAGACGTTTCTTCTAAAATTCCTCTAATATTGGCAAATCTGAGCACAGTTTGAGACATTGTTGAGAACTTTTTGGAAACTCAAAAACAAACATATGAGATTATTGGGTTTTCCGTTTCTCCTTTTGTTTGTAAAGCTTTATTTTTTTTACACACACGCACACACACTCACACACACGTGCACACACACACACACACACACACTCACACTCACACACATGCACACTCACACATGTTGTGTTTCCATGTTTTATGGGGACATTCCATAGGTGTAATGGTTTTTATACTGTACAAACTGTATGTGCTATTGCCCTACACCAACCCTACCCCTAAACCTACCCCTCACAGGAAACTTTGTGCATTTTTACTTTCTCAAAAAATCTCATTCTGTGTGATTTATAAGCTTGTTTTCTCATGGGGACCTCAAAAATGTCCCCGCAAGGTCAAAATTTACTAGTATTACTATCCTTGTGGGGAAATTTGGTCCCCATAACATTATAAATACCAGGTACAAACGCACTCACACACACACACACACACACACACACACACACACACACACACACATAAATAAATAAATTCTCTCTCGCTCTCTCTCTATATATGTATATATAGTTGACGTAGGCCTACTCTTATAGTTTGTTTTATTTCAATATTTTAATACATGTAATATTATAAATATTTAATATTGTTTCAATTTTAGTGAAGTTTTAGTAATTTTGTTCTGTGTTTTTGTTATTTTTATTACTCTTTTTAATGTCTATGTAGTTTTTATAATTTTTTTATATCAGTTTTAGTTGTTTTAGGATATCAAATGAGTATAATTTATCAAATATGTTTTTTTAATGTCTTTAGTTTCAGTTTTAGTTTAATTACATATAATAACCCTAAAACAAGTCAATAGCTTTAAAATGAATGTGAAGAGCAGCTCACATAATATGATGAGAAACGGTTGAGTCTGTGCCTACATCTCTGGCTTTGAATTGAATATATGCATATATTGTAGTGCTGTCAAACTGTGTATATTTATTATGTATATATAAATACACACACATGCATGTATATATTTAAGAAAAACGCTACATTCATATATTAAATATATTTATATATAAATATATATAAACCCATATAAATTAGGGATGCACGATATATCGGCCACCATATCGGTATCGGCCGATAAATGCTAATTTTTTCTGTTATCGGTATCGGCCCGATAAGAAAATTTGGCCGATATCTTAGCCGATAAATAATTGACAGCACTAATATATTGGCAAATCTGAGCACAGTTTGAGACATTGAGCTTAGTTTTTTTTGAAAATCTAAAGTAGACGAGTGAGATTTCTTGTTTTTCTTTTTCATGGCATTATTGCCTAGGAGAAACAACTGAGATATTAATGGAATCTCATTTGTAAAGTAGTTTTTTGTGTTGATTTGAGGTGGAACATTCTGGACTTTCTGAACGTGAGTGTGCGTGTGTGAGTGCGTGCGTGAGTGCGTGTGTGTTTGTGAGTGTGTGTGTGTCTGTGTGAGTGTGTGTGTGTGTTTGTGTGTCTCTGTGTGTGTGTATCTGTGTGTGTGTGTGTGTGTATCTGTGAGTGTGTGTGTGTCTGTGTGTGTGTGTGTCTCTGTGTGTGTGTATCTGTGTGTGTGTGTGTGTGTATCTGTGAGTGTGTGTGTGTCTGTGTGTGTGTGTGTGTGTGTGAGCGAGTGTGTGTGTGTCTCTGTGTGAGTGTGTCTGTGTGTTTGTGAGTGTGTGTGTATCTGTGTGAGTGTGTGTGTGTTTGTGAGTGTGTGTGTGTGTGTGAGTGTGGTGTGTGTGTGAGTGTGTGTATCTGTGTGTGTGTGAGTGTGTGTATCTGTGTGTGTGTGTGTGTGTGAAGCTGTAATCACCGCTGTAAAGCAGCTCCTCACACAGGGATCTGTAGGATTGATGGTCTCGGGGAGTTTCGGAAGAGCATCTCCCGCTGAGAAGAATTCTCTCTGGATCTCGGAGCTGGATGAGTGATATTGTCCGGGCTTGAGCTGGAATTCTCTCTTTTCTCCTCCTCTCAAAGCCTTGAATATTTGAGAAAGGTGATGCTCGTCTCCGGCGGGTCGTGTGAGGACGGCAGCGCTCTGTAAATATTACTACGGTAAACTAAACAGAGCTTGAAGCGTCCGCAGGTCTAGTTTGTAAAAACCTTCAGTCTGTTTACAGAGAACTCCAATGGTTATGTAATAAGCATTTTTTTTTAAAAAACAACTGGCATACAACATTCTTCATTCTTTCAAGCGGACATGATTATTTATATAAATTAAAATTAGATTAATCCTTATTAGCGCTACTAAAGTGATTCATTCCAGAGCAGTGAGTGATTTTCTCCTTCTTTTGTTAATTCATTGTCAATAGGACAAAGACAGCTAAATTAGGCTGCTGTCCCTTTAAAACTGAATGCACATGGTTTCAAAATACTGGTACACACATCTAATATTCTCCCAACATTTTGCATTCTCTTAAGACGTAACCGGGTGTGTTTATGTGAATACTCTTCAAAACGGACCATTTGAGATCATTTTGTGTGTATTTCTGCGTTAAGATGTGAGAGAGAACTGAATTCAGTAATCACTTTTCTGTTTTAGTCCCTCCCTAAAGTTTTTGTCTTGTTTTTATTCGCTGACGAAAATGTCAATAGATTTTCGTCATTCAAAAAGAGTTTTTAATTTCGTTATCGTCTCGTTTTCGTCGGTGAAAAAATGTCGTTGACGAAAATTATTCGTCAACAAAATTAACACTATAATAGTTGTATTGTAGTATTTTTCCAGTGCACTGAAAAAAATTATTCATTGAATTTACAATTTTTTTTTAAGGTAAGTGTTGCAGTCAGTGTATTTTAGCTACATTTAAATAAACTAATTTAGTTGACTAACTTTCAAACATTTTTGTATTTAAATGTAGCTAAAAGAAATTGTTTGCAAACACTTACCTTAAAAAAAATGTAGTATCATTTTTTTCAACGTGTCGTCATGTATCTGGACATGAATCTGTGTTTTTATATTTTAAATGTTTGTTTTATACTCAAAATGTGTGTGTTTTCTGAGTTGAGCATGTAATCTGTTCTTAATGAAGTTGACTTGTGAACGAATGAAGCTCTTGATGAAACAGGGCGACTCTAAACTTCACCAATTCATAATTTACACACATAATGATATTTCAGAGAAAACAGCTTCTTTTCCATAAATCCCTACTATAATCCTCCAAATCGCCAAAACCTCGCCGGCAGCTTAAACTCCTGATTGAAGACTGAGACGATGAACAGAATTCTATTAAATGTTGCTGGTAAAAACAGATGGCCACTCATACGACATCACTTCCTCCCGACAGAGGAAATAAAGGGGTCACGAGATGTCCTGAGGTCAGACGCAGAATAAACACGCCTCACAATGCATTAGAGTTCTGAGAGCGTCATTTAATTAACTATTTAATTATGTTTTAATTTATTAGTATATCGCTCTTTATTGAAACATTTACTGTGAATACAGAAGTAGCATTATTTATTTGTTGTTAAAGATTACAAATATTTTTAAATATAAACATGAATATTATTTTAAAATATTAAATAAAACTTTGAAAATATTACCATTTAAATGTTTGTAAAAATAAGAAACAATAATGTAAAAAACAAAACGAAACAATAAAATATAATTTTTAAATATAAACATGAATATTATTTTAAAATATTAAATAAAACTTTGAAAATATTACCATTTAAATGTTTGTAAAAATAAGAAACAATAATGTAAAAAACAAAACGAAACAATAAAATATAATTTTTAAATATAAACATGAATATTATTTTAAAATATTAAATAAAATGTAAATATTAACATTTAAATGTTTGTAAAAATATGAAACATTAACATAAAAATGTTAATAATAAGATAACAAGTAATAATAAGTATAAGTAGTAATAATAAGTATTTTTAAATATAAACATGAATATTATTTAAAATATTAAATATTATATTACTAGAAATAAAAAAACATTTTAAATATTTAAAATATTTAAATGTTTTTTTTTTTTTATTAATATACCATCACTCTTTGTTGAAACCTTTTACTGTGAATACAAAAGTAGCATATTAATTTGTTGTTAAAAATGTGAAATATTTAACATCAAATAATATGAAATATTCAAAATTTTGTATAATATTTAAATATTAAATATTATGCTATTATTACAGCGCGTTAGAGTTCTGAGAGCGTGTTTGATCTGAGTTTATTGATTGTCCTTTAATTCTGTCTGGCTGCTGGTTTGAAAGCAAATGAGGTTTCTACAGTGACACGAACACCATCATTTTTGACGTGTTTCTTTTAGCATTGACATTTCAGGAATGTTCAACTGTAATGCTGTATTTCTGTCTATATCTGTTTCTGTGTAATATCTGGAGTTCGGCTCTGATATGAGCATGTTTGAAAGGCCCCATAAGACCAAAACTATGCAGAACTGTGCTGTGCTATAACGGGACGTGTTGGACTCGTACCAAAAACAACATCCATGCTAATATTTGGATCATTCGGCATTGAAATATTCTCAGAGGAGATTTTTGGAATATTTCTATTTTATTTAAGAGAAAATGTTTCTTGAGCAGCAAATCAGCATATTAGAATGATTTCTGAAGATCATGTGACACTGAAGACTGGAGTTATGATGCTGAAAATACAGCTTTGATCACAGAAATAAATTACAGTTGAACAGATATTCACATAGAAAACAGCTGTTTTGAATTAAAATAATATTTCACATTTTTACTGTATTTTTGATCAAATAAATGCAGCCTCGGTAAGCAGAAGAGACTTCTTTCAGAAACATATAAAAACCATAATTATTCCAAGCCTTTGACAGGTAGTGTATAGTTCGGTAAGTCACTAGGGTAAAAAAGTAATTAATTACTAGCTACTATACTAATTATTACTAATTAAAAAGTATTGCATTACATATTACGGTTTACTTTCTAAATCCCATATCAACCTTGACCAGTTAAGCAATACAAGAAGAGACATGAAACTGCTTTTAATTGTCAAATAAATTAAATTATTCTCGAACTGACCAAAGTATTAAAAGGGAGAAGGTTACATTAAAAACATACATTTTAACATAATTTTGATGTTAAATCCGCTATTGTTTAATATAGAATTGTGACATCGGAAGTAACTAATTAGAAAAATGAAGAGTAATCCCTTACTTTGCTTTATCAAGGGAAAAGTCATTAAATTACAGTAATTAATTACTTATTAATGCATTGCATGTTCATGAGATAAAATGTGCTGAAGTTATCATGTAACGCTCAGTAGTGCGCTTAATCTAGTTCACTATATTAAAGAGAACATGCTGCTTTTTAAACCTCATCGAGATCTACTTGATCCACAACATGCATGTTTGTCTTGCATAATTAAATGCAATTAAAAGTAATTAAAATGCTTGTGCTAAATAATTACAAAAACAATTGACTCTTTTGAAGCCCCCCCCCCGAGAGGTTTTCCCGCGTGAAAGCTTCCTTCAGAACACTAGAAAGCTCATTAGTGTTGTTGTTTACCTTCTCGATTCCGAGATCAAACGGGAAACGCTCCGGTTTCTGGAGCGCCGGCTATTCCTCCGAGTTTCTGCTGCTGGCAGCTCTGGACACATTGGGTGTAATTCAGGGAGTCTGTGCGATCCCCCCGGCCCTGGCTTTGGTTCGCTCCTCCGCCTCAGTGACTCCAGTGGCTCTGCTTTGATGGAAGGTCTCACTGCCTCAGGTACGAGGGGAGATTGAGGTCTTTCTTCAGCGGGAAGGTCAGGAACGCCCGCGGCTAATCGAATGAGAACAGGCCAGGGATAAATCATCTCTGGAGCGTCCTGATATCGAGCTGCTGCCAAGTGAATCAGTGCAGACTAAAATAAACATCCATCATGCCGCGTTGGTGGTACTGTACGTGTTGATTTGTTTGGACCTGTTTGTTGCAGTGCACAATAAAAGAGGCCTAAGAGCTCCAGAGCGCAGCAGATGTGTGTTTGCCAGGACGCTGTCTTCAGTTCGCTGCCAACTCACCCTTTATCCAAACTTTTAACTGTGAAAAATTCAAGTGTTGTTAAAACTGACCAATATTTTAAAATATTAAGTAGGCCTATAAAAATAAATATTATTGCTAGATACTAGACAGGCTATTATATTATTAGAAATATAAAACACTTTTAAATATTAACATTAGATTTTTTTTAAAACAATGTTAATATATTATCGTCCTTTATTGAAACTTTTTACTTATTTGTTGTTATATCACAAAATATTAAGTATAAAAATTTATATTATTTAGTATATTATTAAAATGATAAAACGTTTAAATATTAACAATTACAAGTTTAAAATATTAATGTTATCACCCTTTATTGAAACTTTTTACTGTGAATACAGAAGTAGCATTATTTATTTGTTGTTAAAAATATACATTTTTTTTAAATATTAAATGTAAACATGAGTATTATTTAAAAGTAATAAACATTATACTATTAGAAATATAAAACATTATTAAATATTAACATTTAAATTGTAATATTTTAACATATGAATGTAGTATTGCTCTTTTTTATAGAAATAGCATTTATTTGTTATTAAAAATTACAAACATTTTTTAAATATTGACATGAATATTATTTTAAAATATTAAATACATTTATTATTAGAAATATAAAACATTTTTAAATATTAAAATTTAAGCGTTATTTTAAATTAATCTATTATCGCCCTTTATTGAAACTTTTACTGCGAATACAAAAGTAGCGTATTTATTTGTTTAAAATTTTTGAATATTTAATTTTAAATAACATTCAATATTAAAAAGTGTTATTTTTAAATATTAAATATTATGCTATTAAAAATATAAAACATAACATTTTAAAACATCAAATATTAAAACATTATTATTTTTAAATAATATTATTAAAAAAATATTTGTAAGTAAATAGAGGAAACGGTAATATTTCGCCCCCCAAAAAGTATTGTTTCTGTTTAGTATGTAATTAGGATTAATTATTAGGATGTGGCAGAAATACTAAATTAATCATTAATGAAATTGTCTTAAACTTTACAGCTACTTAACAAGCAGTAATTAGGAGTATATTGAGGCAAAAGTCATAGTTAATAGTTAGTTAATAGTGAGAATTGGACCCT
>NW_015552535.1:119005-125620 GCF_001515605.1 Sinocyclocheilus anshuiensis
CTCGTGTTGTTCCAAACCCGTAAGACCTTCGTTCATCTTCGGAACACAATTTAAGATATTTCTGATGAAATCTGAGGGCTCGCTGACCCTCCCATAGACAGCAAGGTAACTACCACGATCAAGGTCCAGACGGTCAGAGAGCTCTCAGAATTCATCAGAAATATCTTAAATCGTGTTCCGAAGATGAACGAAGGTCTTACGGGTTTGGAGCGACATGAGGGTGAGTAATTAATGACAGAATTTCATTTTTGGGTGAACTAACCCTTTAAATTCTTTTTGGAGAGAGTAATTTGTACAGTAATCTAATTACACTGTTGAAGATATAATTAGTAACTAGTAATTAATTACTTTTTTAGAGTAACTTACCCAAAACTGTGTCCAATGCAGTTTTTCACTGTATATAGTAGGGGAACTTACCGTTAACCATTTAACAGGTTTTTACCGTAGCATTTTTACAGTCTTTTACCGTTAAATTCACGGTCTTTTTTTTTTTACAGTGTAATTCATAACTCATTTGAGTATGTAGGCAGTTTATTACCCTCCCTAGTGATTGTGTGTATTAGTTAGTCTGTGTGTTTCTGGTGATCAGCGGTTCCTCCTCCGCTCCTCACCTCTCTGATGTAGGAGTTCGTCTCGCTCCTCACATCTCATCTGTCTCGATGCAGAGACTCCAGCAAACACCCACCGGCCGACGGCAGCAAAACTATTCTCAAACAATGAGGGTGGAGTGTAGGCTTTAGATTTCAGTCATTCATGAACCCCAAGCACTGAAGAGATGATACACAAAGATCTCAGCAGAGCTTTTGTCAAAACAAACCCCCACAAGATTCCCTCTAAGCTTCAAACATAGTTTATCTCACAGCATTAGCACTGTATTACAGGAGAGAGTGAGAATAATGCAGCTTCAAATGTGCCTCATCCAATCAAAATCTGATTTATATTGTGAAGCAGTTTTTACATTGATGGCAAATAATCAAGTGAGATGAAGGTCCTCTCACAAAGAACAAAAGTATCCATTAGCATATTTGTATATGTGTATATATGTATGCAATAAAGTGAAATAACTGAACATAAATATAGGAGCTGATAAAAGTGCTTATTTTAGAAGAAAATTTCAGACACGCATGTATATATTAATTAAAATATTTTATGTTCATATGTTAAATATATTTATATATAAGAATATAAATATATGCATGTAGATACATGTAAATATTTTCAAAATATTTACTGTATGTGGGTGTATTTATATATACATAATAAATATACACAGTACAATCATATATATTATGTACACAAAAACTTTATTTTGGATGCGATTAATCGCGATTAATCGTTTCCCAGCACAATTTGGTTTTTTTTTGGGGCACTAATATATATATATATATATATATATATATATATTACTATAGTACAATTAATAGTATAGTATTTTATGTTATTATATAATTTAATTATGTACATTTTCATGTACATAAAATGTGTATATACTTGTATATTTTTAAAATATATATTTCATAGTATAGTAACCCATATTATACTACTTTATAGTATATTTAATTTAATTATATACCTTTACATGTATAATAATTATACATAAAAGGAGGGTGCTAGGGCTTGGGTGTTGCTAAGGTGTTCTAGGTGGTTGCTAAGAGGTTGCTAAGGCATTTGGGTGGTTGCTAGGAGGTGTCTATGGGGGTCTGAGTGGTTGCTAGGAGGTTTCTAGGGCTTGGGTGTTGCTAAGGTGTTCTGGGTGGTTGCTATGGTGGTCTGTGTGGTTGCTAGGAGGTTTCTAGGGCTTGGGTGGTTGCTAGGAGGTTGCTATGGGGGTCCAAGTGGTTTCTAGGAGGTTGCTAGGGGGTCTGGTTGGTCAGTGTGTGTTGCTAAGGTGTTCTGGGTGGTTACTAGGGGGTTGCTAGGGTGTTCAAGGTGGTCTGGGTGGTTGCTAGGAGGTTGTTAGGGAGACTGGGTGGTTGCTAAGGTCTCGGGGGTTTCTAAGAGGATGCTAGGCTGGTCTGGGTGGCTGCTAGGAGGTTGCTAAGGTGATTATGGTGGTTGCTAGGATCAGGTTGGTTGCTATGTGGTTGCTATGACAATTCTAGGGTGGTCTGGTTGGTTGCTAGGAGGTTGCTATGGTTTCTCGGATGGTTGCTAGGGTGTTGCTAAGTTGTTCAAAGCAGAAGATCTGAAGGCTGTAATCAGTCTAGTGAACATAATTGAGTCAGATGATTGATTTGCAGAATGAACAGACTCGAGCGAGCAATACGAGTGTAACGTGATTCATTGAGTGTGCTGGATAACTGATGCGCTGTGAATCGCTGTGGGTCGATGCTAATGTTGTCCGGCAGTGCTCTCTATATAGTTAGCAGTAATTGCTAATAGATAATCTTCAGCACTTGTAATTGAGGTTTTAAATAATCACATAGGAAGAATTGATTTGTTCATTTGTGTGTGAATAGAGCGAACACGAATCAGGTTGGTTGCTATGTGGTTGCTATAACAATTCTAGGGTGGTCTGGTTGGTTGCTAGGAGGTTGCTATGGTTTCTCGGATGGTTGCTATGGTGTTGCTAAGTTGTTCAAAGCAGAAGATCTGAAGGCTGTAATCAGTCTAGTGAACATAATTGAGTCAGATGATTGATTTGCAGAATGAACAGACTCGAGCGAGCAATACGAGTGTAACGTGATTCATTGAGTGTGCTGGATAACTGATGCGCTGTGAATCGCTGTGGGTCGATGCTAATGTTGTCCGGCAGTGCTCTCTATATAGTTAGCAGTAATTGCTAATAGATAATCTTCAGCACTTGTAATTGAGGTTTTAAATAATCACATAGGAAGAATTGATTTGTTCATTTGTGTGTGAATAGAGCGAACACGATGAACTATTAAAACGCAGCTGTTCAATCAGAGATTCACAAACACCTTTGAGCTAAAATACTTGCTTAAAATCTAGAAATATTTCAATAACTTAACATTCAAATGTTCATGGTTCTCTGATGTTGGTTAATGGTCACGTGACCATTATTATATTATTTGTTATAGTTTTAATATTTTAGTTTTCATTTTAATTTTAGTTATAAGTTTATCAGTTTTGTTGTGTTTTTGACATTTTTATTTTTAGTAAGTGTTTTATTTGGATTAGTTTTATTTTAAAATTATGTATTTAAATTTTATGATTTAATTCATTTTTATTTGGATTATTTTTATTTTAAAATGATGTATTTTGATTTAACATTCACATTTGATGTTTGTTTTATGTGGATTAGTTTCATTTTAAAATTATTTATGTATGTTTTTACATTCTGATTTACTTAATTTGTAGTAGGTTTTATTTTTATTTTAATATTATGCATTTTGATGTTTATTATTTTTATTTAATTAATATTAGTAAGCATTTTATTTTAAAATCTTTTATTAAAAATAAATAATTTTTTTTTTTAAATGTTTATGATTTAATTGTTTAAAATTTTGATTCGTTTTATTTTTAAATTGTTTATGTATTTAGATTTTACACTTATGATTTAATTAATAATTGTATTTTTATACCTTTTATTAATTTTTTTAAATTTTATTTTATATTTATATGATTTAATTATTAATAAGGTTTTTCATCGATCTGCAGAGCGCAGTTTTGGGAAACCCTGTGTTAAACGAGACCAGATCCAGTGACAGATAGTTAGTCAGGCTTGTTATTTGAGCATGTTGTGGTCTGTAGCTGGATATTGAGATAGATTTGCATGAGTGGGCTGCTTTGCTCTTGATGCTATTGAGAGCAAATATTTCTTGAAACAAACATTACTTACACACTGAACAAGATTAATTTCAGCAATTATTTATGTGAGAGAATCTGAGCTGGATCGCTCAGACCAACCGCATGAGAAGGTCAAGCCGGTTTAGCTCCTGATCCGGATCTGTGTTGAACCTGTGATCACACACTCAGATCTCTGGGCTTGTCTGCCAAATTATTTCTGGATTATGAAAATCCGCCGCGTCTGATCCATGGCTGCTGCTTTCATCTTCTGGCTGTCAATTAAGAGCCATTAGTGTTCGGCGCAGCAGGCTTCCTTTCAAAGACGCTCCGCTCGTTAAAACACGGCGTCAGGTTTCAGATCTAGGAGGTTTTTGGAGGTTTAGCAGCAGCGGTTCTCCTGATTTCGGACGCTTTTGTCTCTCGTAGGCAGGAGTTATTACTGCATGCATCGAGCAGGAGCTGCAGGGTTTTGTAAATGCATCAATACCAGCACAGATCTGACTCTCTCCAGGAGAGACTCTCTCCTTTTTTGGATCTATTTCTTGTCTTAATCGCTCGCTGTAGTGGTTCATCATGTGCTAAAGATGTGTTGATGTCTGTAGGTTACATTTACATATTAATGCTAAAAATGAATAAATGAATAAACAAAACTAGTGAACATCAGGGTTATTAAAGTTAACAAAACCATAAAAAAAAATCATTATTTGAATGATATAAATGTTAACAAAAATGAAATAAAATATACAAAAGTACATTTATTTTCACATTTTTGCATAACTAAAACTGAAATAAAACTTAGATAAAGCTAAATAAAATAGATTAAAAACTGTAATATAGTATAATATACTATCTCAATGATACTAAAATAACACTGCTGACTAGTTCTAGTAATGGTTGACTAATGACTTCACTATATAAAATTTTACTTCATATATTTACATATAATTTCTTTTGGAAATGACTGTCATCTGTTAAAATCAATCATACTGTTATATAAAATGTTTTACTATAACTAAAAATGTAAAAAATAAAGAAAAAAATACTAAAACTTTATTAAAAATTAAAATGAATACAAAGCACAAAAAAAAAATCAAAAGAAGAGAGAGAAAGCAGAGCTGTTATACATACTGTATTGTGTTTTAGTTTTGTGTTTTGTGTTTTCATTTTAATTTATCAAATATTTTAGCAGATTTTTTTGTCATTGTTGTGTTTGTCATTTTTATTTCATATTATATTATTTGCTGTAGTTTTTAGATTTTTTATTTTATTTTTGGTTTTCTTTATATTTTTTGTTGATTTGATCAGTTTTGTTGTGTTTTTGTCATTTTTATTTTATATTATTTATTATATTTTATTTTTATATTTTTGCTTTTCATTATAATGTTAATATAATTTTACTAATTTAGTTTTGTGATTTGTCATTTTTAGTAGTTGTTTTAATTATTTTTTTTAAATATATTTATTGTTTTTCAGTTTTAGTTTTAGTACTTCAAGTTAAAGTAAACAAAAATAAAAAATGTTGTCTTGACAGCTAGCTGAAATAAAATACGTTTTATTAAAAAAATATTTTAGTGTTATTTCAGTCATTTTCAACTTTAGTTTGAAGCACTTTTTGACGACCTGAATTAACCTCGGCTTGTCATAAAAAGGCCACATTTTTAAGTTTTTTAAATATCAGTATTTAAAAACAAAAAATTTTTGTGAAGAATTTAATCTTTTTAATGCGACTCTAATTTAATTATGCCTGAGTGGCTGCACCTGCAAAACATTTTTGACTTTACGACCCTCAAAAATATCAAGATTAATTTTAATGAAGAAACTAAAAGCTTGTTGATTCTAGAAGAGCCGTAGTCAAGCCATTGTGTGTATGATTTGCATAATGAATGTAGTTTTGTCTCGTCATTTGCTCCACACCAAGCTCTTTGGTCTGGTGTTTTATCATCAGTGCCACATTAAAAATACAACACTGACGTGATGCTGTAATCGTCATACATCGGCTGAAACTGTAAAACATGCAGCAGATGTCGGGACTTAAAAGACGTGAGAGCCCTGCTCAAATATTGAAAACATCACTTTTGTACCAGTCCGTGTTGCTTTGTTTTGCTGCTGTTTTTCTTCAGAGAGAATAAAGAGTCTGGAGACGAGTGCATTGATCGTGGGACGAGAGAACAGACTTTCATGTGAACCTGAATAAAGCATTTACTCGGGTATCAATTAAAGCAGCAGCGCAGGCTTTTTCTGTGTTTGCGTTGGAAAGGTGAGCTGAGATCGCAGTATATTGATGTGCCATCAGGCCCTCTGGCAACACTTTTCTGTGTCAAAGTTAATAAGACGTCTGTCGAGAAGCGCAGCGGCATTCTGGGACTGTTTGCACAGATGAGCGAATCGAATGCAAGGGAGTTTCGTAAAGCCAAAACCTCAGCATAAACTAAAATACTGTCAGAAATTATGAATCACGGAAACATGTATCTCTTAAATCAAAAAAGACATTGTGACATTATTTTCATGATAATTAAACAAAAATGTCCTTAATACTTTACCTTATGTTATATAATATAATTATATAATTTAAAATATATAATTTATATTACATTATACATTTTACTAAATTGCTAATAAATTACTGTTTTGTACCTTTTTTCACTTATTGTGTTTTTAATGTCTGTAGTTTATTACATTTTAGTTTTCAGTGTATTTTTATTTTAGTACTTCAAGTTAAACTGAATTAAAATGATAAATCTTGCCTATGCATAAAAAAAAAATATATATATATAATTATTATTTTTTTAAACACACACTTACACACACACTCTCTCTCTCACACACACAAACACACACACACACACACACACACACACACACACA
>NW_015552535.1:125727-136765 GCF_001515605.1 Sinocyclocheilus anshuiensis
CACACTCTCTCACTCACACAAACTCACTCACACACACACACACACACACACACACACACACACACAATATGAGTGTGTGTATGTGTATTTATTTATTATTTCAGTTAACATTTATTTCAATAAATGACTTTTATGGTTTTACTTTGTCAACAGTAATAATGACCCTGGGATGGGTTTCATTATAATTATCATCTATTTTCAACACGTTTTGATTCAATGACAATTTTTTCAAGTCAACTTTTTAAAATATCAATATTATTTTAAAACACACATTTTTTCAAGATTTTCAGCTTTTTAACGAGGCTCACGTTTCACTCTATAATCAAAAGGTCTATTTGTATTACTAAAAAATATCAGATTGCTCAATTGTCAAAATAATCAGATTACTTGATTACCAAAATAATCATTAGTTACAGCCCTATATTAGTTAAAATATTTCAAAACACAACTGCATTGTTTTGATTTGTGTGATTAAAAGACAAATATTTTGTAATTAAAAAAAAAATAGTATTAAAATATTGTCTCATTCTAGTGCACCAAGTATCTGTATATCTCGTGAGCTAAGTGTATTATAACACACCCTAGTGTTGATAAGTGGTGATATAGCTCATAATTTCCCAAGTGTATGATACAGCTTTCATTCTTCAGGTCAATCATATATTCATGAAAAAAAATCAGTTTGAATAAGGAAAGCGATAACTTTGCCATAGTATCCTTTCAAATGTTAAAGTTGCCACAGTCATTGCATGCTTTTGTACTGCACTTTATTTGTACCATTTTGTTTTATTAGTTTATTAGAATTTGAAAGATAATAACAATATTGTTTGATAAGTGAGATCTCTGATTTTAGCCCTTGAAAACCAAAAAAGTAGTGCTTGAAAATAGGGCTGGGCGATATAGCTAAAAAAATGTATCAACGATTTAATGTTTCATATCGTTCGGTATCGATAATTATTGACATTTTTATAACCTTTTTTAAAACAAAAAGCAAGAGAATTTTTTTTTTAAATTTAACCACTGTATTTATAATTAACACAATTTATTGAGACAAACAACAAATATTTTTAGTTTTAACAATCAAACACAATAAAAATTAAACAAATATCTAATTTCTAATGTTTTATATGCAGATTAAATAGGTCTTTATTGTATAGGTCTAATTGGCGCAATGAGCAAAATAATGCAGCGCATTTAAATTGTCAACGCAAGGAAGTAACTTTATAAAAACGTGTAATACGTCTAAATTAACTCGTATAAATCAAATATAATTTCGTAAATTGCATGAACAATTATGAACAAAACAGCATCATGTATTTATGCATTGCTTAATACAAAGAGCCGAAGCACCATTCACACAGCGCATCATATGACCCCTTTAATCAATTCTCATTATTCTCATTACCAATTCTTACACCATTGTCATTACTGCAATTTTACCACATTACAGGAGAAGTACTGTAATGCAGTAACTTTTTCTAAATTTAATTTAAGTACATTCATGACATAATTTTTTTAATTTATTTTACAATTACAACAATATTACAATAATAAGAATTTGGGTCTAAAATATGTTTAATTGTCATGAAAATAGTCACAGTGCAAAAAAAAAAAAAAACAAATCCTAAAATAATTTTCTTTTATTTTATTTGACATTGGGATGAAATGTGACGTGAACATGTTCTTGACAGGTGTCATTATTTTCATGATTGGTGTAATCGAGTACATTGAGATGATTTTCTCAAAGACTCTGCTGAGATCTCTTGTGGAGCTCTAGTGGAGAGACAGGTGAGATTACAGGGGTTTTTGGTCCGGAGAAACACCTGAGAACCTGGAAACTTAGCAGGGCAGCAGCTGTATGTGTATTAGATTTCATTTGGCAGACGGGTTGAGGCTGTGTGTTTGATCAGTGTGGGAATCAAAGCCATGACTGCGGTGTTGCTGCTAACGAGCTTTAATGCAGAAGCAGAGTCAGAGATGTCGTGATGTGTGATCTGAACTCATCCTGACAGCGAAACATGCTCGCAGATCAAGGGAATCCCAGCACCAAACAACCGCGGCTCACTCGATGCTAGAAACCGCGAGCTGTTTGTTCACGAAATGTAGTTGATCATGTAAAATCTGGAGTCTGCTTTTCACATCAGGGAGCAGAAAATGTTGCCTGCTGTCAAAATAAAAGAGCAGACACGAGAGACTCGCTCACACCTCAGTCGTTACACTCAAACCCAAAATAAATTCACGCAACTCAGTCGCGCTTGTTCTGAGCCAGATCCTCCGCTCCTGGGCGTCTGCTTTGCAAAAAAAGTGATTCATGCTCAGAAATTTCATGAAAACATCACAACGCTGAGAGATGTGTTTGTGCCTTCAGGATGTTGGTTTTGGCGGAGCGTCACGCCGAGACGGGCGAGTTTGAGCTGCTCTCCTGGGCGTTAAAGTAAACAGCGCTTGTGTTTGTCGCAGCGGATGAGAACGAGCGAGAGTTTGTGTGGCAGAACGCACTCGTGACGTGATACTGTGATGGTGATGTTGTTCTCTGTGCAGTGAGGCTTTGGCTGGCAGTGATTTGGAGCTGCAGAACAGCAGCTTCATTCATTGACATGTTGAGCAGAATTAATTCTTCACACTGCCCTATCTATCTGTCTACCTGTCCATCCATCATTCCGTCCGTCCGTCCGTCCGTCCATCCATCCATCCATGGCCTATATAAACCTTTAACATTTTTTTTTTCAAATCCTTCAAGACTTTGTCAAGTCAACATTCTTAGATTGTCTTGTCTAACTTTGCTTTTTTTCATTTCACTTAATTCAAATCCTACTTTGTTACATTCAAATTGTAGTTCTGCATCCTGTTTACTTCCTCAGTTCAAATTCAGGAATTGAATTTAAAAAGCATTCACAATTCAGTTATGAATTATGCACAATGCTAGTGCTGGGCGGTATGACCAAAAATTTATATCACGGTATTTTTCAAAATTATACCAGTTTCACGGTACATGACGGTATTTTTTTCATGCATGACTGGGTGTTAACCATATTTTCTACTGATTGAGAGAGGAAATACTGCAGTATATTGACTTAGAATGCCCTATTTTACTGTCATGATGAGTGAATATTGTCAAAAAATACCACACTAAATAGTGACTAAACACGACCCCTTTTAATACGTTAACCAGGAGTCCCTCTCATTTATAATCTGATAAAATCAACATGCATCTACACTAAAGAGTGGCTATGCGGTTGTTTTGGCTGTATTACTTTTTTGTCTCATGCAGCGCACTGCCTGCGTCTGAGTAACGAACTAAAAAAAAACAACTGCGGTGAAAAAAGTCGCTAGGTTTGTCAGTATGAATATTCTATGGAAAAAAGCCGCTAAAAGGGTCTGAAAGTTGCTAAATCTAGTGCTAAAGTCGCTCGTGTGTGTGAGACGCGGGAGCTGATGGCAGCGGGCGGAAAAATAAACACCGGTATTCGGTATGAACCGGTATCCCCCCAGCACTACACAATCCTACCCTATATGCATCATTTACCAATCACAACATTTGTTTTATTTGTAGTATTATTATTTTTTTCACAATATTTACTCTAAACTCACCAAAATAATAGATTTACTCACACTATTTACCCAGTAAGAATGAAGATTTTCCACTTTTGCACTCTATTGGCACTTGGTATTTCAGATTACCTGCTGGTTAACCTGTCTGGCCGTTATCTGTTTGTGTGTGACTAATTTTGAGGTTGCAAGCATCACTGATGTCTCCTCTCTTTTCCTCTCAGCAGAAGACTGCCTCCTGGATAAATCCTACACAGACTGCGGCTACAGTCAAGGCAAAGATGACGACTACGACTGGGAGCAGATCAACACCAATCAGAAACCCTCCTCAGACCCCTGGGTGCCGTCAGGTCAGTCCATCTACACCGCTCTTTACTGTTTTATATGCCTCTCTCAGAGCACGGCTGATTCTGGATCAGGTTTTCTGGAGCTGGGTGTCATGATGAATGACCTGATTCATGCTGATCCGTTTCGGTGATGGATTTTAATGGAGTTTGAGGCTTCAGTTTCTGCAGCGTTGTGTCTCTTTGATTCATTATTTGAGCATATGATCAGGGTCTCTGTCAGCGCAGTAGCTTTGATAAACGCTGTCATGTTATTGGTCAGACAGACTTCTGCTACGGCACTTTAACAGATTTTAATGGGAAGGTGAAAATGCCACTGATCTGTTCTGCAGAGATGGAGAATCGAGTGAGAGAGGCAGATTAAGGAGAAAAAAAAACAGACTCGGGAAAACAAATTTGTGAACAGAAGGGATTTATTCTAGTATCATGTTATTTTAGTATCATTAATGTACTATTGTACAGTTTTTGTTAATATTTTGAACTAGATTTTATTTGTGAATTTTCTGTTTTCACTTTAATTTTAGTTAAAGTTTTAGTAATTGTATGTGTTTTTTGTCAATTTTATTAGTTTTTGTTGTTTTATTTATTATATTTATAAATACAAACACATGCATGTATATATGTAAGAAAAATGTTACGTTTATATATTAAATATATTTATATATGATAATATTACTCAGTAAAGCTTAACATCCACTAGTTTGGACTCCGGATTTGTGAAAAGGAAGTTTACAAGTGGAAATATTTTCCCTGTTTATTGTAGACTCTCTGTTGTTCTGTTTCAGAGCAGCGCATTGGGAATAATTTGCTTATTTTGACCTTCTTATACCTCTGTTTTAAAACAATGCTTTTCAATATGAGTGAATGTCACCATTAGTAGGTTAGAAGACAAAACAAAAGAGAAATCCATATTTACAGTCCGTTTACCGTTGTTTAGACTCATGAGCATTTCTGTTGTCTTGTGTTAGTTTCTCAACACATTGTCACAGATTTATATTCACTAAAGCCAAACAGTTTAACATTCAAAGAGGATTGTAGATTCAGATGCAAGCTGGACGACTTCAAGAACTATCAGTTTTGTAAGTAATAATCGTTATTAAAACGTGTGGTGTGTTTGTGCCGTCGCTGGCGCTCATGAGGTTGTTTGTCACACCCTAATAAACGCTTCCATTAGAAGCAGCAGCAGCCGTGGCGTTCGCTCTTAAATCTGACGCCTAACCACACAGATCCTCCACGCCCGAGACAGCAGGGACAGGATTAATTGCGAGGACGTGGCTAATTTCACTTTGCTGCGTAAGAACGGAGGAGAGAAACAGGCAGGAGTTTTTCTGATTTATGTGGACACAGCGGCCGGACTCTCACATAGAAACTGAACAAGTCCTGCATCACTGTAAAACAACATTGACATATTTTCCAGTTTACTAAACCTTTTGAGTCTCAATTGTGACCCTGGAGCACAAAACCAGTCATAAGGGTCAATTTTTCGAAATTGAGATTTATGCATCATCTGAAAGCTGAATAAATAAGCTCTCCATTGATGTATGGTTTGTTAGGATAGGACAATATTTGGAAAACTATTTGAAAATCTGGAGTCTGAGGGTGCAAAAAAAAATCAAAATATTGAGAAAATCATCTTTAAAGTTGTTCAAATGAAGTTCTTAGCAATGCATATTACTAATCAAAAATTAAGTTTTGATATATTTACGGTAGGAAATTTACAAAATATCTTCATGGAACATGATCTTTACTTAATATCCTAATGATTTTTGGCATGAAAGAAAAATGTATTTTTTGTTGTTGTCTTGTCATTATTGTTAGTTATTTGTTGACTTGTGATGTGAACAGCTCATCTTTGATCGTCACTGTTCTTGAGGTTTGTGTGTCGAGTAATGATTCCTACAGTATGTTCAATTATTTAAAACTATATCCTGGATTTCTTCGCTTTGTAGGATGATTGTTACTTTACAAACAAATATAGCATAGCTCACTTGACATATTGAGTGCACTATTAGACTATATATATGACTACCAAAACTAAAGATCAACCGATAATCGGCACCGATATCTGATTGCTGGAATAATTGGTTATTGGCAAAAAACCATACCAATAGTTTTTCCAGGTCACCATCCATTGCTGGAGCAGCTGAGAAGTGTCCACTGTCATTATATGATGCAAAAGCAATTAATTAATTATTAACTTGTTGACTAGATGCTGCATTAGTAGAGAAAAAACAGCAGTATGTTTGCTGTCAAGGCTGAGAGCAGGAAAACACTGCAAACGGTTAAAACAGTGTGACCAAAACACACAAGTCCAGCCCAAAATTTATGATTGTTACAGTCTATTTGTATTGTTTTATGTCCAGCTGGTCAATTTTATGCATTCATTAAAGGGGTCATATGATGCGATTTCAAGTTTTCCTTGCGACGTTACACATTTAAAGCTAGTGACATGAGAAGGCAAACTGATGTTCATCTAGCCGACAAAAACAAAAAACGCATCCGATTTCAGTTCTTTTTTATCGTCACCTTCATGCATATTTTTTATATATGTGTTCTAAAATAGAAGCAAATAGAGTATACATATGTATTTTATTTCAATAATAAGGTTAATAAATGCTGTAGAAGTATTGTTCATCGTTAGATTGTTAATTTCAACATTTATTAATACAATTTTAAATTTTAAAGTTGTATTTGTTTACATTAGTTAATGCACATTGGTTAATTAACTGGAATGAACACGGCATATGCAATATATTAATATTTATGTTTATATATTTAATTTACAAAGTACAGTACATTTTCATGGTTGTGTAGTTTTTTTAATAAGTATAAATAATAATAAATAATTGTAAATATATTTGTTTTCATTCAGTATCTATTTTTTATTTTTTTTAATAAAATATCGGTTGATTAATCGGTTATCGGCAAAAAACAAAACAAAAAACAAATCAGTAAAATTAACTCTGTTGACCTCTAATCAAAACAATTAATGCACTGTGTTACCAAATGGAAATTTTAAGAAAAGGAAATCTGTAAAAATGTCTGAAATGTTGTATTGCGAGCACGTCTCGTGTTTATTTGCCTCTTTATGATCAATCACTTGTCGTATTCCTCATTTGTAAGTCGTTTTGGATAAAAGCATCTGCTAAATGTATAAATGTAAATGTAGTAGACAAATGTATTGGCTGAATGAGGCATTTTGCATTTAGCGAATGAACAAATTTAAGTCTAAGTGTTTTAAGACGATAGTTGAGAGAACTTCTGAAGCGGTTTGCATGTAAATGCGACGTCGTTGAGTTAAGTTTGATTGGTCGAGCTGCATTGGTTCTTCTGCGGTGATCTCTGAAACTTCAGATCTGGAGGTTTTCTTCATTCCTGCGGCCCGCTGACAGACCGAAGTGGTTTTGGGTGGTAATCAATACGAGAAGCTCATATGAGCATGACAGCCGGTCTGCAATAGTTCACCCTCCGCACTCGATGACAGCTCTTATCTATTTAATTCTATTTCACTTCCAGCGAGGTCAAGGCCGCCGGGATATATTGGTGTTTTTCATTTGGCTGGTGTCAGGCTGAACGCCCTGCTTCACACGCTTTCTCTGAGAATAGATGGAGTCTGTCTCTGCTTTCTCATTAGCGTGCTGATAATGGCATTACCCTCCCGGCCACATTACAGATCCAGGTGCCGCTTGTGAAAGTGGAGCGCGAACACGAGGACAAGCGTGCTTTCTGAGTCACTTAGAAAGGTCAAACTTGTGACATCTGTCAGGAAGAGCTGGGAACGTTTCGCCCAAAAATCAAAAGGAAAAAGACAGAAAATACATTGTTCACAAAAGAATAAATCATATATTTTATTTGTTTGTTGTTAGTGCAGTTTACAGTGCAGTTAATGTATTTATAATACATTTCATTCATTATAAATACATTATAAATGTATAAACAAATAATTACTTTTTATGCTTATTTATTTGTCATTTTTTTAAGTATTATTATTATACATAAAGGATTTAATTAAGATGTTAGTATTTTTGTGCAGTTTTTTTGTCATTTATTTATTTAATATTTTTTGATTAATAGTTAACCAAAACTATTTATTTATTTATTTATTTATCTATAAATAAATAAATAAAAAATGCATGCATGCATGCATACATATTGTAAGAATTTTATAAACAAATATTTTTATGTATGTATTTATGCATTTATTTATTTATTGTAAATAAAACTGGAGCACTGTCTGTAATTTTTTGATTAATTAATTACATTTAAATAAAACATTTACAAACAAACAATACATTTTTTTTCTTTTTTTTTTTACCAATTATTTATTTATTATAAAGTAATAATGAAAGTAGTATTTTTGTACATCTGATTTATTGATTAATTAATATAATAAAAATTATCATTCATTCATTCAATAATTAATAAAATTAGATATTTACTTATGATGGTAGTATTTGTTGTGCTGTCTGTAGTTTGAGTTGTAAAATTTTATAAAAGTTAAAAAGCTTAAGTTTAATATTTCTTTGCTGTGATTAAGTGACTCTTATAGTGATAGTGAAATGTAATGACACTAGAGAATGAGAATTACAAAACAATATTAAATATGTGTACATTTAGGTAATTTGTGAGTAATAACATGCTTTGTCACAATGCAACAAAGGCTTTATTCTCTTTATGCGTTCTATAATTTCTCATGTTGTTCTGGTGCTGTGTGATTGATCTGCATTCGTGTCGAGGAGGTGGGATGTAGCTGATGTAGTGAGTATCATGTGTCTCCATCAGAGAAAGTGTTCTGCTGTAATACACTCGCTGCTTCTGCTCTGAGACTTTATCCTCCGTCCTGATGAAAGATGCTAATAGCTCCATTAATCTGCAGCCAGTGCGGTTCATGTGTGTGACATCACTCGCTCAAGGTAATTCATGCCTTCATGACTTTACTGACCTCAAATATCTGATGCAGCTTGATCTGCTATAAAACATCCCAGAGACTGAAGCAGGCTTGTGTCCCAAAGACTGTGACCGTTTGTAATTTTTTGGTTAATTTGTTTAATTAATACAATTGAAGTTATTATAAATAAATTTTAAAAATACTTTATGTATTTTTATAATGCATTTTATGTCTTATTTAAAAAAAAATGTTATAATTAAATTAGATAATTGTAATTATTCTGTAGTATTTTTGTACAGCTTGTAATTTATTATAATTGAATATTTTTTTATATAAACAATTTTATTTATTTTTTGTTGTACTGCATGTAGTTTGTTGATTAATAAAATAAAAAAATGAATAAAAGTTACTTTTTAACAATTTAATTTATTAGAAATAAATACAAAATAAATGAATAGGTTTTTCATATTTATTTATTTATCCTTAGATAATGAATTAAATTAGATATTTACTTATAATGCATCAAATATCTGATGCAGTTTGACTTTTTAAAACCGTAAGACCAGTAATAAATCTTCTGTAAACATCACAGAGACCGAAGAAGAAGGGTTGGTTATTAATACTTTAAAAGATGACAGTGTGTGACGTTCATAGTTTGTCATTATCGGTTTGGTTCCTGAAGAGTGAAAAGCTTTCATATGCACAGTATCTCGTCTTCAGCTCTGTTAGATCTGTAGTTCATGTTGTTCTGATGGGGTAAAGTATATCAGAGCTGTGTGTTTGCTGGAGTTTAAGGGTTTTATTGGCAGGAATCTCAGTCCTAAAGTGTGCTGGACTGAACTCGTCTTCAGACGTCTGATTGGTTCTTCACTCACACTCCCACATTTATTATAAATGCCCCATCATATTCGACGGAGTTTGTGTTTCCCGAACTCGTGTCTGAGGCCGTTTGTTGTGATTTCTTCTGGATTGTTCTGCTAATGTCTCCAGAGCTTCTCTGGGAAGAACGCTCTCTTTCACGTCAGCAAACCTCTGCCACACTTTCCACCTCGCTGTGCTTTATTTGCGCTCATATTTCTGCTGTCTGATGCATTAAAACTGCCTGTGTAATGATCAGACTCACGTGTGCGGCTGTGAAGACAAACATGCTATTATGGTTAAACAGCACGTGGAATTACTGAAAACTTGTGATAGCTATATTCACTATTAAGAGCCATGATAACTCGGTTCCAAACTTTTGCCTCTTGCAGTTTTCTGTGAAAATGAAGTTTAACCAAAATGCATTGCAAGGCTGCATTCAAAATTTTATTTATTATATTTAATTATTATGTTAATAATAATAGTAATAATAACAAGAATAATAACATATTATTATTATTATTATTATTATTATTATATTTGTTTAATTAGTTAAAAATGAATAAACCTATGACGCTTAGCAGAGCTAATATATTCCCATGGCTTCAGTAACAGGTTGTTGACATCAATGCAGATCTATTAAGCCCAGCCAGAGAAGAACACTGTCACCGCAGGAAATAATGATCTGCTTTAGATTCATGTAGAGATGTGAGCGGGTCTATTCGTCACACACGCGCTCAAATTGAGCCGGACGCTTGGTAAACGGCTGTTAATATGAGCTGAGCGCAATAACAGCAAACGCCCGGCGGGTCACGCGCTTATTAATATTTCAAATGCTCCGCGTTATCAGGGCAAACACAGCTGCTCCCAAATAAATAAAGCGTGCGATGCAGTTCATCAGCTCTTTGATGTGTCCCGCGTCACGGCATGCGTTTAACGCATGATAACCATCCGCTAGCGTCCAGTTGTGTGCGTCTGTCCACTCTCTGGTCCGGACGGGATTTCTGAGTGTGTCCAGTAATCCACAGAGAAACACCACACGCTTTCATCAGGAGTCTCGTTTCCTTGAACAGAGCAAACAAACACATGGGTTCATTCCATAGGCGTAATGGTGTTTTTTACTGTACAAACTGTATTTTCTATCCCCTACACCTAAACCTGCCCCTCACACTAAACTACAGGCATTGTTAGATTCTCTGAACACTTTATTCTGTGGGATTTATAAGCTTGCTTCCTCATGAGGACCAAAAAATGTCCTCACAAGGTCAAAATTTACTGATATTACTGTACTTTTGGTCTTTATAATGTAGTTAATACCAGGTTCACACACTCGCATACACACACACACACACACACACACACACACACACACACACACACACACACATTCACTCTCTCTCAC
>NW_015552535.1:137143-147777 GCF_001515605.1 Sinocyclocheilus anshuiensis
CTCTCTCACACACACACACACACACACACACACACACACACACACACACACATTTATTTATACATTTATTCTGAATATTTCTATTAGTTCAATTATATTCTCGCTTTATTTCCAGTACTTCAGTGAAGTTTTGTTGTTTTTTTTCATCCGAGTGTCCAGTGTGTTTGTATTGTCAGCTTGCGCTCAGTGAAAGGACCTTGAGCGTCAGAAGTATGTGAGTTAATGTGATCAAACAGGCTGAACTCTGACGAATGCTGTTTATGCCCCGTGATTATTTGGATTATATTATTCCATCAATCCCGAGGCTCCGGCTCCAAACCCCCGATCATTCGCACCACATTAAAAAGCTCTTAGTGAGTGTGTGTTAATTTGCCATGTTATCAGCGGGTCACGACACCCGTCCATCCGTCTGTGGATTAGTGGCATTTGATTACTGAAGCACCTCTCAGTAATTAAACCCCTCGCACCCGTGACCCCGGAGGGTCCTGATCATGTGTCCCCTAACAGAGCATTCAATTCAGTTAAATTCAATTCACGTTTATTTGTTTAGCGCTTTTCATGATACAAATCATTGCAAAGCAGCTTTACAGAAAATTAAAGTTTCTGCATCATATTACAGTTTTTTTCAGCTGCTTACACACATTTTCAAAACTTTGCCTCTTTTTTTCAAAACTTTACACACAAATCCAAGAATTGCACACAAAATGCAAAATACCTCGCATCTCTTGCAAAACGAAGCACTGCATTCAAAATATCACAAACACATCTCAAAAGCAAACATTTGCAAACACCTTTGCCATAATATTAATTCCTGTTAGATTTGTGTGTGTATTACATAGAGAATTGTGTGTTGTGTTTTGCAAAAAGTGTTTTATGAAATTGAAAACTGAGTCAAAGGCTGAGAATTAGTGTCTGGTTTTGCAGATTTGGTGTGTGCTTCTGCTGTTTGAGTGACAGCTTTCAGAAACTGTGTGACGAGGAAAGATTTTGTGTGTAAGCAGTTGAAAAAAAAAACTGTAAAATAAGCAAATGCATGACTTTTTTCATGTTTTATTAGGTACAGTGTGTGAAAACCTCCCTGCAGCTTAAAACTACACTCGTCTGATTACAGACAAAAACGGTTTTACAGCCTGATTTCAGTGAGAACCTTTTCTATTTCCACAAATATTTTCTAGTATATGAGTAAAATATTATATATTTATTTATTATTTATTGAAATGTTTTTTAACTTTTATATAAATGTTTTAAATAATAATATTTTAATTATATATATATATATATATATATATAATTATGAAATGATTGTAAGTTTTAACTAGAAATGTAAATTAAATTAAAATAATAATTTCAATTAATTAAATTATTATTGTTAATAATAAATTAAATTATATATCATAATAAAAAATTATAATATTAATAGTGAATGAGAAATTAGGTGTTCTTCCACACTGGTTAATAAAATAAATAAAATAATTAATAAACAACAACAGGAACAACAACTATATAACAACAACAACAATAATAATAAAAATAACAATAACAACAATAATGACAACAACAATAAAAATAACAATAACAATGACAACAACAACAACAATAATAATAAAAATAACAACAATAAAAATAACAATAACAATGACAACAACAACAACAATAATAAAAATAACAATAACAATAATAATGACAACAACAATAATATTATTATTATTATTAATGATTTTGGGTTAACTCTTTCGTTGAAGAATAGGACACTGATCTGAAGAACCTGTAAACCTATAGAGAAGCAGCTGAACAGAGTGTAGAAAAGCACAAAGCATAAAATCAATCCCATCATTCCATCATAATCCCGGTATTTAATTTAATTAATTAATTTATGCATTTAGCAGACTCTTTTATCCAAAGCGACTTACATATACAGGCCAATAGTGGTGTATTATATGAGAACGGATCAGAATGGTGGTTTCAGACCTGCTTTATCTCTGCAGGACTTTAGGAAGAATGCGGCCGAATTGAATTAGCTGCTGTTTGGCGCTCGTGGCTCGTGACGGCGGTGAAATCGCTCTGATTTCTGTCTCTGAGCGTCGCACCGGAGCGAATGGAGCCCAGCGGCAGGCAGTTCAATTCCAGCGCTCGCTCGGCTTTGGAGAATTATGGCCAGCGGTAAAGCTCTCGACACGCGCGTAATGAAACTCCCGCGCCGCTATTTCATCCCGCTTCACCGCCGTATTAATTAAATATCCATTTATGGCGCTGTATCAATTTATGGCTCGTATCTGCTCGAGCCAATCCCTACAAACAGGCCTCGGACTCACATTATGTATTTTTTGGGCTCAGCTTGAGATGCTGTTTGCTGGGATTGATTAGAACGAGACTGTGTGACGAGGAAAGATTTTGTGTGTAAGCAGTTGAAAAAAAAAACTGTAAAATAAGCAAATGCATGACTTTTTTCATGTTTTATTAGGTACAGTGTGTGAAAACCTCCCTGCAGCTTAAAACTACACTCGTCTGATTACAGACAAAAACGGTTTTACAGCCTGATTTCAGTGAGAACCTTTTCTATTTCCACAAATATTTTCTAGTATATGAGTAAAATATTATATATTTATTTATTATTTATTGAAATGTTTTTTAACTTTTATATAAATGTTTTAAATAATAATATTTTAATTATATATATATATATATATATATATAATTATGAAATGATTGTAAGTTTTAACTAGAAATGTAAATTAAATTAAAATAATAATTTCAATTAATTAAATTATTATTGTTAATAATAAATTAAATTATATATCATAATAAAAAATTATAATATTAATAGTGAATGAGAAATTAGGTGTTCTTCCACACTGGTTAATAAAATAAATAAAATAATTAATAAACAACAACAGGAACAACAACTATATAACAACAACAACAATAATAATAAAAATAACAATAACAACAATAATGACAACAACAATAAAAATAACAATAACAATGACAACAACAACAACAATAATAATAAAAATAACAACAATAAAAATAACAATAACAATGACAACAACAACAACAATAATAATAAAAATAACAACAATAAAAATAACAATAACAATGACAACAACAACAACAATAATAATAAAAATAACAACAATAAAAATAACAATAACAATGACAACAACAACAACAATAATAAAAATAACAATAACAATAATAATGACAACAACAATAATATTATTATTATTATTAATGATTTTGGGTTAACTCTTTCGTTGAAGAATAGGACACTGATCTGAAGAACCTGTAAACCTATAGAGAAGCAGCTGAACAGAGTGTAGAAAAGCACAAAGCATAAAATCAATCCCATCATTCCATCATAATCCCGGTATTTAATTTAATTAATTAATTTATGCATTTAGCAGACTCTTTTATCCAAAGCGACTTACATATACAGGCCAATAGTGGTGTATTATATGAGAACGGATCAGAATGGTGGTTTCAGACCTGCTTTATCTCTGCAGGACTTTAGGAAGAATGCGGCCGAATTGAATTAGCTGCTGTTTGGCGCTCGTGGCTCGTGACGGCGGTGAAATCGCTCTGATTTCTGTCTCTGAGCGTCGCACCGGAGCGAATGGAGCCCAGCGGCAGGCAGTTCAATTCCAGCGCTCGCTCGGCTTTGGAGAATTATGGCCAGCGGTAAAGCTCTCGACACGCGCGTAATGAAACTCCCGCGCCGCTATTTCATCCCGCTTCACCGCCGTATTAATTAAATATCCATTTATGGCGCTGTATCAATTTATGGCTCGTATCTGCTCGAGCCAATCCCTACAAACAGGCCTCGGACTCACATTATGTATTTTTTGGGCTCAGCTTGAGATGCTGTTTGCTGGGATTGATTAGAACAGAATGAAGCTGAAGCGGTGCATGCTGGGATGCCCTGTGTTCCTGTTGGTGAGGTGATTTGTTGCAGGGTCACGTCTCTAAATCATCGCCTGTTAGAGTCTCGTGTTCCTGCGCCGACTTATAAAACACAAGCAAGCGCAGAATCAGCCATCAAGAACTGAAGCACTGGCTACATTTCAGATCATTAATAATTCATTAATTATTGGGAATTTGAGTCAAGTATAATAAGTATTTACTATTTTATTTTTATATTTAATTATATAATTAGAATCTATTTACATATATAAACTGTCATCTCTATTATCTCTTTACAAACATAATATATAATACATATATAATACAATATTATATAATATAATTACTATTATTATTATTGAAAAGAATATGTATTGATATGTAATATTTTATTTAAATGTTTAATTATATATTTATAATTTATTTATATTATAAAGATTTATGTTATCTCTTGACATTATTATTATGATTATTATTAATTTTTCAATATTATAAAGTAAATATATATATAGTGTATAATATTTATTTACATTATAAACTGTTATATCTATTATCTCTTGACAGACTAATAATAATAATAATAATAGTTATTACTGAATTATATTACTGAAATATAAATATAAACAAATATATAACAATTATAATATATATAGTATTTTATTTAACCGTTTAATTAACTATTTATATTATAAAGATGCATCTGTTATCTCTCTACATTATTATTATTATTATTATTAATTAAAAACTTAAATATTTTAATTTATATAAAAGTTGAAATATGTATGTATAATATAACATTAATAAATAAATAATAAGTATATTTTATAAAAATGTTTAGTTATATATTTATAATCTATATTATAAAGAGTTATCTTTGTGATCTCTTGACAAACTTGACTTCTCTATTTAAAACTCATTATAGGCATATCTTTGAATTCCAGTTAGTTTTAATTCCTCAAATTCATCTTTCTGCATCCTGTTTGCATCTCAATTCCAATCCAGTTCGATTTCAATAATTCTTAATAATACTGAAATATTCAATGCTGGGCAACGCCCACTTTTTCACTATCCAATCATGTCCTGATGAATATCATCAAGCCCCGCCCTACATTTTTCCTCCAAGTGTTGTTTGTGCAGATGGACGTCTGTGTGAAGGTGTTAGACGTCTCCAGGCAATTATTTCTAATCACTCTGAAGAGTGCGATTGTTTCAGTGATAACAGAGGCTTTTATGAGCTGCTACTAACGAGCCGTCGTTAGCGCCGTGTCTGTACGCCACCCGTTAGAGTTCAGCTCTAATAAGGCCGTGATGGATCGCTGAAAGAGACACGGACTCTGAAAAACACCTCATTATTGAACAAATCAAAGAACAAGCGGCTCAACGTCTCTTTCTTCATCCGCACCTGAGCGTCTCCCGAGTGTCCAAAAGCGTCTGAAAATCATCCATTTAGTGCCGGAGAGAGCAGACGCAAATCAAATCAGCGGGAAAAGCTGAGATTTCCTCCGCTGACGGTTAAAATAAGGCAGAACTTTGAAGAGAAGAAGCATGTGGTCCAGAGGTCAGAGGTCGCTTTCTGACCCTTTTAGGGAATTACTTCTGAATGCAAGCCTTTCTATATTCACTTTAACACTGTCTGTAGCTGAACACCATCATGAGCAGCTTTTAAGTGTTTTTGAAAGAGTCTCTTCTGCTCACCAAAGCTGCATTTATTTGATCAAAATACGGTAAAAATGTGAAATATTTTTACAATTTAACAAAGCTGTTTTCTATGTGAATATCTGTTAAACTGTAATTTATTTCTGTGATGCGCAGCTGTATTTTCAGCATCATTACTCCAGTCTTCAGTGTCACATGATCTTCAGAAATCATTCTAATATGCTGCTTTGCTGCTCAAGAAACATTTCTGATTATTATCAATGTTGAAAACAGTCGTGCTGCACAATATTTTTGTGGAAACCGTGATATATTTTATTTTTCAGGATTCACAGATGAACAGAAAGTTCAAAAGAACAGCATTTATTTGAAATAGAAATCTTTTGTAACATTAGAAATGTCTTTACTGGCACTTTTGATCAATTTAATGTGTCCTTGATGAATAAAAATATGTATCACGGTTTTTGGAGTAATTTGAATTTTGGAGTAACTAGATTAATTGCTGCTGAAAACTCTGGTTTGCATAACATGAATAAATTACATTTTACAATATATTCAAATGAAAAACAGTTATTTTAAAGGGGTGGTTCACTTTTTTTTTCTAGGCTTGATTAGAATTATTTAATTATAATACATAATTATTATACAATAATACTATAAAAATAAATAATAATATGAATTAATAAATAATATTATTAATAATATTATTATTATTATTATTACAATAATAATAAGAAGAATATTAATTAATAAATATTAATAAATAATAATATTATACATAATTATTCTAATATGATTTTATTTTAATTATTAATAATAATCATAATTATTCTATATAATTATTGATTATGGGGTGCAGTCTAACGTGTTAATGCTTCGTAAAAAAAAAACATTATTTTTCACATAACTTACCTTTATTCGACACTGCTCTGTCCCTTCTCATTTGAACGCTCCGATGAGTTCCTGTTTTTATGAAGCGCCTCCCTCAGACATACGCGATGGGCTCTGATTGGTTAGCTGGCCCAGTGTGTTGTAATTGGCTAAACCACCTCTAGTGCGCGTCTAAACGTCCCGCCCCTCAGCTCAGAATGTGCTTCGGTTGTATTGTAAACAATGGCTTCGTCAATATTGCTTATGAGTTTGAGCCCGATTGAGACCCAGAGAATATTAGTGAAGAGGATTGTGCAGAACCTGTGCAAGCACAGCTCTTAATGGTATGTTTTTTGTTTGTTGTCGTCTCATACTTTTAGATACGCTGTTATTTGTACATGCTACTGCTTATGTTAGCTTTTAATATACGGTTTTATCCCGATTAAAGCTTTAATACAGTACGGCAACTGTACGCGCGTCCATGCATAATGCTTCTCATAGCTATGTACAGTTTTATCCTGATTAAAGCTTTAATACAGCACGGCATCCGCACGCGCATCCATGTTTAACGCTTCTCATAGCTATGTGAAAAATATCTCTGTCTATACACATAAAGAGTATAATTGGAACACAGTTCATTGATGGAGCTGATGATCTGAGAGAGAGAGAGAGAGCAGGGGACGCGAGGAACATTATTAAGCACTGCTTTTAAACATTGATTTTGAATCTTGTGAATCCATTAGAATCGCTAGAAGACAGAATCGCGATTTATACATGAATAGATTTTTCCGTGCACCCCTAGTTTTGACGGCATGGCAACAACTCTTCCTTTTCTCTAAAGCCGTGCAACATGGCCCCGCCCCCTTTGTTGCATGTTCCCGGGGCGGGGTTTATGTGACTTTCTGGGTTTGTGATGTCAGTAGCTCGTTGTAGTCCCTACGAGCTGTTTTTGTAGGCATTAAACTGCCAGAATTTTAAAAGACAATATCTCCATTTGCATTGTTTATGCTCAAATAGCAGCATTACACACTAACTAACGTTAAAAAAGGGAAATCGCAATCAACCACCCCTTTAAATAGTAATATTACTTAGTTTTTTTTTACTGTATTTTTGATCCAGTAAAATGTATTTGATCAAATAAAATTCAGCTTTGATCAAATGCATAAACTACATTTGACAGAATATTCAAACAGAAAACAGTTATTTTAAATTGTAATAATATTTCACCTTTTTACTGTGTTTTCAATCCAGTAAAATGTATTTGATCAAATAAAATTCAGCTTCGCATAACCAGAATAAATTACTTCTTACAATATATATATATTTAAATAGAAAACCGTTTTTTTAATTCTAATAATTTTTCACATTTTTTACTGCATTTTTGATCCCGTAAAATGTATTTGATTGAATAAAATTAAGCTTCGCATAACAGGAATAAATGACATCTTACAATATATTTAAATAGAAAACAGTTCTTTTAAATTCTAATTTTTTTTCTTCTTCAAATTTTTTACTGTATTTTTGATCCAGTAAAATGTACGTGATCTAATAAAATTCAGCTTTTATCACATGAATAAATTACATTTTACAATATATTCACATAGAAAATGGTATTTTTAAATGTAATAATATTTTGCACATTTTTCCTGTATTTTTGATCAGATAAATGCCACCTTGGTGAGCAGAAGAGACTTCTTTCAGAAACTTTAAACACATCTGAATGATTCCAAACTGGTAGAAGCTTCGACTAGTTCAGAAAATGTTCTCTCCAGTCCAAAAAGAGCATTTACTGAAACTAATCGATCGTTCTGAAGAATCCCAGCTTTAAGAACGAGAAGCTAAAGATCCTTGATCAAAAAAACAAACAAAACTAAATTATGAAGTGGCTTTCCGGGGGAAAATGGATGATATGACCCATATACCGGTAAACCGTAGAGCCAAAACATCTCTGATCTTCTGATCTTAAGTGATCAGGATGAGATGATGAAGACTCTGATCTGGTGTTTGTGTTGAGATCAGATCAGTTGTATCGCGTCTAAAGGAAGTGTTTGGCCTCCCAGGAAGCAGATGGGCTCCTCCAGAATCTGGCAGACGTCTTCACATCATTCATGGATGAAGCCATTAGAGCGAAGACAAAGGGGAGAAGATGCTGATGTGCCACCTGGGCAGGAACAGACTCGTCGTGAAATGAAATCGCTGGAAATAAATAAAGAAAGGCTGGAATTACAGGAGTTTGACGCGCACACAAATTACCTCAGATGAGCTATTCATGCACAAAAGACTGAATTGCCTCTATTTTTCTTGGTAAGAGGCAAAGGAACAGTAAAGAGGACATTTGCATCAGTCGCTTTATCTTATTGTACGTGATGATTTTCTCTTATTGTACGTGAGATTTCGGCCTGACGAAGTTGTAATTGTGTACGATTTACTTTGATCATAGGCTGCATATGCTTTCCTTAAAAAGGCTCTTCATTTCCCGATTTCATTCGGAAGCTAATAGTTATTTTTAATAGTAATATTCTTTATATTCTATATATATTCTAATAATGAATTTTTTATTAACATATTATTAACACGTATTAATATTTGATTGCTATTTATATTTTTTTACTTTCTTGAAATGCAGAACATTCTGAATTATGAAAAAATACATATCATAAAAATTAAAATTACATGTTAGATTACAAATGAAATCAGGAAATTAGGAGGAGTATTAAAAGGAGTATTAATTTCCTGATTTCATATGGAAGCTAATATCTAATTTTAATTAGTTTTTAAATTTTATTTGCCTTTTAATATTTTGAATAATAACTTTTAATATATGATTAATAAATATTAATATGCACTAATTTATTTATATATTTTACTTTTTATTTAGCAAAATGTTTGTTTAATGTTATTCATTTTCATGAGTATATTCATTATAAATATTGATAATATTATGAATAAATATTTATTATTTTATTTATTATTGATATATTTTCATTTTTATTTTAATTTGTTTATTTAAATTTTATATTTTAATACGTTAATATAATATCATTAAAAATAGTACATTTATATCTTTTACTATTTAAAATGAGATTTTATTTTAATTTTTTTTATTCTATTAAGAATGGTTTATAAATAAACGTTAATATTAATATTAATTAATAATGAATGCATATGAATATTTATTAATTGCATTCATATATTATTTTTTATTGTATTTGTTTTAATACATTATTATTATTACAGTATTACATTATTAATACAGTATTATTTTGTAATAAACCATTTAGTTTTATATTTTTTATGAAACACTCAATACTGCTGAAGTCTGATCTCATCTATTGTGTATAGAGAGTTACTGATAATATTATAATTATATTACATACTATAATATTATACAATTATATAATTAATTGTATAATTCATAATATAATTATAATTTAATGTAATTATAATATTAATAATATTGATATTGACATTACAATTGATAATATTGTTATTAATAATATAATATAATAATAATGCAATTAACGATGTTGTGTAAATTGAATAAGAGAGTTTTGTTGATACAGTTGTACGGAGTGTGTTTGTGTTTGGAGAGGAGTGTTTTACTGTGCTCTGCTCAGTCTGTCCTGTGCTGAACCGTGTTTTTACCGCAGTACAGACCACAGGTGTCCCGTCACAGATGCCCATAAAGAGCGCTGCAGCTGTCGCGGCTGTTACCCAGAATGCCGAGCGCCGAGCTCAGAGAGCACACATGCTTCCATCAGTCATTCAGCGGAGAGTGCTGATTGGCTGCTGGACAGATTCCCAGCCAATCAGAAACATGGCAGTCTAACGAGGGATTAACGGCTTTCCAGTATGAAGTTCAGCATTAGATCACAAGGGCTTGATCAGTTTTACATACAGGGTTTTTCACACTTTTAACTATTAATTAATGTGTTTTTAAAATCTAATCAATTTCGATTCGTTTTCCAGGCCTGAAGACTGTAGGAGCCATGTATATGAAACACAGAAAATTCTGAATTATAAAAAAAAAAAAAAATCATAAAGATTAAAATTACATGTTAGGGTATTCATTTCCTGATTTTATTTGGAAGCTAATATATCATTTTTTTATTCACTTTTTTATGTTTTTTTTTAATAATATTTTTTTTATGAATCTTAATATTTATTAATTTTACTTATATATTTAGCTTTTTTTGAAATGCAAAATATTC
>NW_015552535.1:147787-157237 GCF_001515605.1 Sinocyclocheilus anshuiensis
TATAAAATTCCTGATTTAATTTGGAAGCTATAAAGTAATCTGTTTTTATTTGCTTTTTAATATTATTTTAATATTTAAAATAATAATATATGATTAGTAAATATTAATATATTTTAATTTGTTTTTAATTGTAATATTTTTATTTCTACATTTTTATATTTGTTATTTTTATTAACCCTCTGGGGTCCGAGGGTGTTTTGGGGTCCTGGAAAAGTTTTGACATTCCCTGACATTTGTGCTTTTTTCAGTTGCTTACAAACATTTGAATGTCTAAAGTTTAATAACACCGTAATCAGCACAAACTGGGCTACAATAATATGTGAGCAGCATGTGGTTTATAAATAAACGTTAATATTAATATTAATTAATAATGAATGCATATGAATATTTATTAATTGCATTCATATATATTTTGCTTTTGTATGTTTTATTTAGTTAAAAAAAAATTTTTCAATTTAATTTTTAATTTAATTTTGTGCCAGAGTTTGCATCGGTCTCTTGCTGTTGTGTGGTTCTTGATGATGTTCTCTTACTGACCGTGAAATTAATAATGAATGCATATGAATATTTATTAATTGCATTCATATATATTTTGCTTTTGTATGTTTTATTTAGTAAAAAAAATTTTTTTCAATTTAATTTTTAATTTAATTTTGTGCCAGAGTTTGCATCGGTCTCTTGCTGTTGTGTGGTTCTTGATGATGTTCTCTTACTGACCGTGAGACTGAAGTGTAATGATCTGAAGTTCGTAACGCGGCTGGGCTGTGATTAGCGGCGGACGCTCGGCGCGTGTCTGCAGCGTTAAACGAGCTGATAGATCACATTAATGCCAGCCAGAGCTCCATTTCCTTCCCATCATGCTTGAATATCAAAGAAGCGATCGCGGCACGTTTACAGGTGAAGCGCTTCTGACATAATGAGAGGAGACTGGCCTCAGAGAGCAGATTAAACACTGAGTGCTGCTGAGGTCTGATCTCTGCCATCACACACACATCAGTTCAGCAGATCATGTGTAGAGAGGCTTACTGATAGCAGTATAATTATATTATGCATTATAATATATGTTGTAATATAATTAATTTATAATATATGATGCATAATAATTATATTTGCTTTTAATTGGATTTTAATGTTTTTATTAATATATCGTTGATAAATATTAATATTATAAATACATATGAACTTAATTTTTTTGTTAATTTTTAAATTCTTATGTAAAGCAGTCAATACTGCTGAAATCTCAATTTTTGTTTTTTGTTTTATTTTGCATTTTCATCTTTATTTCACTATTTTTATTAAAACGTTTATATTTTCAATTGTTGTTTTTCCCTTTTTATTTTAAAACATTTTAATGTAATGTTTTAATCTTTAATTACATTTTTTATTTAACTTTTAATTTACACTCAATACTGCTGAAGTCTGATCTCAGCATGAGTGAATGCTATTATAAATACAATAAATTATACCGCGTTAGTCGACCTCAGAGGGTTAATATAGTAATAATAACTATTCATATAGTATTATTAATAAATATTTATGTACTCATTTATTATGTTTACCTTTTATTTAGTTAATTTTGAATTACATTTTTAATTTTAATTGCAATTTTTCATTTAATTTTGGTGCAGTTCCTTCAGAGTTAGTGTTTCTGGAGGTCACGCGTGTTTCTGTATTGTTAAAAAACGCTATATAAATAAAGGTGACTTTCTCCTCTGTGTTTCATGCACATCAGTGACGTGAGCGTTGAGATAACGTTAACTCTATTAGCAGCCGCTTCCCTCAGGCGAACGTCTCTGCTGAACAATTCATCATTCACTCCCTCAGAAACGCCATTTCCAGCGACCCACCTTCAGTTTACAGCGTGCTTTACATGTGAAGGTTAATCAATAGAGCGGCTATGGGACCGGAGAGAATCCCAGCACGGACAAATTGGAAAAGAAGCGGCGGATAATTCCAAACAAACATGTTCATCAGCGACTCGCGGGAACCGCTCCAGATCCGCTGTGTGTGTGTGTGTTTGTGTGTGTTAATGATAACACAAGGGTACAGCAGCGTTTATTGCAAAGCCATTGATTGTGTTCCTTCCACAAGAGCACTTGTACATTATTCACACTCAACGAGACACAAAGCATTATGGGGACTGGAATGATTAGTGACGCCTCCGTTAATGAAGAAGGAACTTTGGCCGTTGCTCAGTGAATGAAGCGGACAGTCGATTCCCATGAATAGAGTTTCATTAGATCCGAGTTCTTCACTGGTTTAACAGCGTCTGCACTGGAACAGACCAGCACCGCGCTGAGCTCAGAGTGATTACTGTACATTTGAGCATTAATTGGCTCATATTTGACTTTATTAATGTTTTGGTGTCGACATTACTGTTGAAATGCATGACATTCTGAAAACACCCTAATTTTCCTGATTTCATTTGGAAGCCAACATGGAATTTTAATTTTTAATTTCAAGTTGTTTTTATCTGCTTTAAATTTTATTTCAGTTTTATTTGAATAATTTTCATGAATACAATTTTTATTGTTGTTTTAATTTTTGTAAATTTGTATTACTATATTATAAACACATTAATAAGAACTTAATAAGAAGACATAATAATATTTATTCATTTTATTTATATATTTAAATTTTTAATTTGTCATTTCATTAAAAACTATTTTATAGCCAGGTCAATACTGATTAAGAATATCACTTTTTATAATGTTATTTATTAAAAGACTATTTTATACGCTTATTTTTTATTTATTTAAATTGTATTCATTTTATTACTATATTATTACTATATTATTAAAACATTGATATGAATGTTACTTTGTTACTAATAAATACCTATTAATATTTATTAATTTTATTTATATATTTACATTTTTTTTATTTCATTTTGGGCCAAGAACTGTTAAAACTCAAAAAAAACAGATTAATACTGAGTGAGAATATCACTTTTTGCAGTTTTATACTATTAAAAAATAATGTATACATTTTTATGAATGCATTTTTATTTGTACTTTTTAATATTTTTAATTTATATGAACTTTATATTATTAATAAATGTTAATATTTATGCATTTTATTTATATATTTAAATTTTTAATTTAATTTGTATTTATTTATTTTTTGGGGGCCAAAAGGAAGTATTAAAAGCCAGCTAAATACTCAGTGATATTATAATTTATTTGTAAGTTATTTTTAAATTATTATTTATTTTTGTTTGTTTACATTTTTAATTATGTTTTTATTATTATATATTTGCAAATATTACTATTAACTTTATATTATTAATACATATTACAATTTATTTTATTTATGTTTTCCTATTTAATTTTAGACCAAAATCTATGAAATGACTGCTAAATACTGAGTGAGAATTTATTTATCTATTTATTTATTTTACATTTTTAATAATGACTGTTTTATTTTACTTGTTTTATTTTTATTTTTTCAGTTTAAATGTCATCTTGTCAGCGTTTAAGCATGTTTGTCTGTTTATCCACTGATTGTGTCTCTGTTGTCCTGACAGAGCTGCTCTGATGAATCACACGTCTTCTGTTAGCGATCATTGATCCGTGCGTTAATTGAAAGCTGCTCTGAAAACTCATTAGCGATTCCAGCAGCACGCAGGGCGCCGTTTACACGCTACAACACCAGACCAACAACACACATGTGATGATACCACCTTAAATCATGCATCTCGTTTAAATATTGAAGCGAACGAGGCCTGGAAGAAGCCACGCTTTCACTGCAACATCTTCCATTAACCCCAAATGAGCATGTTTTATGCAGCCGAAGCGCTTGAACGAAAGTAAAGACGTATTATCTGCTGTTGAAGATGATCTGAGGAGATCCTGACATGTATAATCTGAGTTTGATGTGTTAAACTGCAGCTCTATAAAAATAGATACAATCGCTCTCTTTCTCAGCTATTTATTTATTTCCCCGCACTGAACAGTAAAAAGCATTTAGCTTGTGTTTTATGCGATTTCAGAGCTTTGCCCTTTATGGAAATGCAGCAGTCGCTTTTAAAAGCCTCTTTCTCTTAATTGTTGAGGGGAGAAAACACATTTCCCTGCTGAGTGAATTATAGAACAATCCCATTATAATGTGTTTTCAGAATCATTTGCTGCAGATGCGTCAGCGCTCTAATGATGTTTCCTCTTTAACGACACCGGCGGGTCAAAGGTCTCTGAGCCGCTCTCTGGTTATCTGCGAGTGTCTTCAAACGGGTCCTCTTGCAGGATCAGAGAAGCAGCAGGATTCAGGGCAAATCAATCTCAGCCCAGACTATTACTAGTTCAGATCCACTTTTGCATCCAACACTGAGATGCTAATACTGTGGTGGTTTGATGTATGCAGTCGTACTGAGTGATGACTACATTCATATTCCACATTCCATAGGTATTTCAGTGAATATCATGGTTTTACCATGGTGTATGACCAAAAACGTCTATAGGTTACGTATGTAACCCTAGTTCCCTGAGGGAACAAGATGCTGCGTCGAACGCTTTGGGAACGCCTTCAGCGTGACCACGCTCTAAATCACGTGTGTAATTAGTCCAATGGATGGGCGAGACGTCATGGGCGGGGTGAGGTAGAGACCAGGGAGCTTAAAAGCATGTACGGTGGATACAGCGGCAGCTTTTGGTGGAATGAAGGAAGCGCTTGCAGGGATGCTGGAAGTATGGCAATGAGACGTAGATAATAACCTAGAGACGTTCCCCTTCAGGAACTCGAGCTGCGTCGAACGCTTTGCGAACAAGTATGCCCACGCTGCCAGACTTGCAAGTCCCTGCCTAGTGTGGAAGAGCACAGCTAAGGCAATAGAAAAAGGATCCAGGAGTGGTGCAAAATGCAGATATAGAATCTGACAAGTAAATGGAGTGGACATCCCGCAGCATCCTGAAGGCCAAGGGGAGGGGAGATCAGAGGACTCAAGGCTATGGATAGCATTCCGATCCACCACTTAGCATAAGCTTCTCCTGGCTGGAGGCCTCAGCCTCAGTGCACCGTGGAGGAAACATGTAACTAGTGGGTCTCTCCTGAAAGACCGACCACAGAGAGGGGTGTGGTAAGCAGCTAGGGCCGCCACGGAAACCTTCAAGGTGGAGTGGTATAACCCTGCGGAGAACCGAACCTGCAAGAACTCCAGCACTGAACCAACAGGGCAGTTAACTGGGTCAGTTGAGAGACCGGAACTTCAGGGGCCACATCCACAGTTCCTAAAACTCCGGGCGGTGGGAAGGCCCTGCATTGAGAGCTGTCGAGAAGGGAAATCAGGTCCGAGAAGCGTACTCGGCCCGGCCTGACCGAGGCTACCCGGAGCACTCTCTCCAGAGCTCCCGGGAGCCGAGCGATCGGGGGAGGCGTACAGACGAAGCCTCAGCCAAGTCTGCTTCCAGATGAGCTCCTCGGGGTGGAGCCTCCATCCTCCAGGGGCTTGTATGGAGGTTCACCTAGAGCCTACCACTCACAGATGCTGTCCTAGCAGAGTTCTGGTGAGCGGAGGCCTCAATGAATCTCTATAGAGAGAGGAGACCTGACGACACTCGCAGAAATGGTCGAGCTCTTGGAGCGGAGGCCTCAAAAACTCTTTAGCGAGAGGAGACCTAACAACGCTTGCAGTGACCAAAAGGGCCCACACAAGGATCTGGTGCGCCAGCCTGTAAAGGGGGCGTGAACACAGACCTCCCTGGTGGATGATGTAAGAAACCACCGCTGTGTTGTCGGTGCACCCAACACACAGTGGCCTCTTAGGTCCGGGAGGAAGTGTTTCAATGCTAGAAATGCGACCAGCATCTCCAGGCAGTAGATGTGCCACGTGAGATGGTGGCCGCTCCACAGACCGCGGACTGGGCGGTCACTCATGACCGCAAGCTCCAAAACAGACTACACATAAATCACGTGCATCCCCACCCCTTATTTAGTGAGGGCAGAGAGAACGAGCGATCCAAAAGCAATTGTCTGTTCATATGCAAACTATATCAATCTCCTCGGAGAAAGATAGCTGCAGCAGCGAGCTCTCACTCAAAGCGGGAAGAGACCGCCGCAAGATCCATGTGCGATACCCGTGATCTCAATTGCCGCCATGCCACAGCAGCAGCGGGACTGGAACTGCAAGATCACAAACACGGACACACTCCTCGAAGCGTGCCCGGCGGGAGCGGAGCGCTTGCAGCGGGCAGAAGCACAATCAGCCCCCTCGAGAGCTGACTGTGCGAGGTCCGCTTCCAAACAAACAACACAAACTGTGTGTATCCCCACCCATAACGTAGCGCGGGCAAGGAGGAACACAGTCTAAAATGATGTCTGCTCTTGTCCTTATATACTTGTCTTTCGCCTTTGACATGGCTTATGATGTTACTGGGACAGACAACAATAAACAGAACTGACACTGACAAAAAGTATTTTGAACATGCACTATGCAGTATTTTACTATTTTATTATTTTAAAAAATGTAGTACTTTTTTTAGTCAAAGCAGCATTTCAAATTGTTTTTTGTTTTATAAAGTTTGTAATATATTACAAACTTTATATATAAAAGTTATATATATATATATATATATATATATATAATTTTTCAACTTTATTTCAATAACAAAAAATATATTGAATATTCTTAATTCTAGTAAATGATAACAACACTGTGTATGTATTACACATGGTGTATTTCAAAGTACCATAATATTGCCTTCTGATACCATCACTGTACAATGGTACTACCACAGTACTGTTTCGTAAAGGAGTGTTACCGTGGTAAATGTCCAAAAAGAAATGGTATTACGTGTCAGGCAAACTAATGTTAATGCAGCGTCGTGTTTGAGACACTGTCAGCAGACACTCGACGCGTCGCAGGGAAATCAGCAGCAGATTGCTGCCGTTCCTCCACGGATGAAGAGAGAAGCGTTTAGTCCGTCTCTAACAAGTTACACAAGCGACATGCGGTAGGTGTGTGTCTGCCAGCTCCATTATACGCCACGCGAGCATAATTACCTTACAGCGCATTTCTTCAGGAGCCGCTTCCACTCAACATCTCCCAGAAGCTGATAGCTGATATGAGACGAGTGCATTAACTCAGCCTTGAAACCATAATGAAGCAGGAAGGTGCGTTAACATGACTCTTCTGCCGCTCTAACTCAATTTCACCTTGTACTTTTGTACAGTAGGCCAAACATAACAAGATCTGCCATCCCATAATTCACAGAGATCAATGCAGATGAAATGAACGCTGATGTGATTCAGCAGCTTCTGGAGAAGCGAGAAGAAACTTCAAAACTTCTGCAGGAAGAAACCGAGAGAGTTTTGAGACATTCACCAAAATCACAGCAGTTATTTAACCTGTACTGTCTGCTACTGTTCGAGTGAATATTTGATTGATAGCTTAGATTCTTCAAATCTTCTTGTTAAAGACAAAACTAAACAATCTATACCCTAGTGAAAAATAAATATACTTAAATGTATTTGAAATACCTACAAATGCATTTACATATTTATGTACTTAATATAAATACCATGCAGTTGTACTTTTAGTATACTAAACTGGTAAACTTAAAGTCTGCTAAATTGGAACAACTAATTTTGTGCTTAATGCACTTCAGTTGTGCGGAAGTAGTGCTGAAGTCCAGTTAAAAATATGCTTAGTATATTTGATTGTGCTAAAGTGGAACTATTGCAAGTACACTTCAGGTACACTTTAAATATTTTGCATTTAAAGACCGATATTATTCAAAGATCATACAATTATCATCAAAAGTGATATTAAAACACATTTTAGACTTAATATTAAGAAATGCGCATTGTGCACAAGTAGTACTCCAAATAAAGTTTAATTAAAATGTTTATATCAGTCTTGAGCAATATGTCAGTAAATATGTTAATAGATTTTAACTATACTTCAGAATTTTGAATGCATTTTAAGAATACTTTTCCCATCAACTGGTCAAAATGCACAACACCGCTGTATGCTGGGTGAAAGACGCAGTGAGCACTCTGATGTAAATAAGCGTGGACAAGAAGCACATGGCGGAACATAGATATATTAGTTCTTATTATGTAGTTTCTAGGACTCTCTGGGCAGTTGCTAGGATGTTCCAGATGATTGATATGTGGTTGCTAGGGTGCACTGGGTGGTTGCAAAGCATGTTTGGGTGGTTTCTATGTGGTTGCTAAGGCGTTCTAGGTGGTTTCCAGGGTGTACTGGGTGGTTGCTAGGGTATTTTGGTGCAGTCCGGTGTGAGAAGAGTGCCTGTGATCTGGTCTGTAGATGTCTGTGGGATTTTTTTGCACCTGCTTAATGGTCCAGCAGGTAAATACGGTGCGTCTGATCTCTTGGTAACCACACAGCTCTCATGATCAGGTGATCAGTTTCCCGTATCGGCCGTAATCGCTCGGTTCTCAGCTGTGACCTTGTGTTTTCCCATCTTTCCACTCTCAACTCAAGCATTTCTCCATGAAAGTCCATATGGCCGGTTTTGTTCCTCATCACATGTGTCTCTCGCTGCTGCGTCTGACTAAATCAAACAAATATCAGAGCTGCTTGAAGATGAAGGTGGCGTGAGGAACAAAGCAGCACTTCCAGAGTTATGAGCGGCTTTTGTAGTGCTGCAAACTCGAAACTGCCATCAAATAAACACGTCAGCTGACTGATGAAGAGCAGAGGCTTTGATGATGATGATGATAGACAGCAGATTGAAGATCGTACATGTAGATACATAAGACCTGCTGAAAGCATGTCAGAGATTATGGGTAAATATGCAGTCTGACATCTGAGGGACGTTAAACTGCAGAGCACATGTATTTATATGTAAAGTCACCGTTCAGTCCCATTCAGCAGCTTCTGTCAGTGCTGGATAGTAACTGATTACATGTAATCCGGATTATGTAATCTGATTCTAAACATTTAGTACCTGTAATTCGATTATATTACATTTTAAAATGCTTGTGATCAGACTACAGTCACTTTTTATGGATTACATATTATTCACACAATGACAGTAAATTATTCATAATGTATTCTTATTCTAAAAGTAGTAAGAACACATTACCTAATGTGTGTAATCCAACAGATTACATTACTAACTACAATTTCCATTATGTAATTTTGTTTTCATGTTCAACATGGGATCTGTTTTTTTAATATTTCAAAATTCTGTCTGTCAGATATTTGGATTAGGGATGTCAACGATTAATCGATGATCGATTAATTGTCAATAAGAGATGCAATCGATTAAAGCTATCGATGGTCGATTAAGTCGTTTAATTTTGGGCTGCGTGCGGCTCATGCGCAAAACACGTGCGAGCGGCTGTGAGTGACGGTATATAAATGCATCATCATTCATTCATAATGTAGAAATTAAGCTTTTAATGTGATTTAAACTTTAAAAGTACATTAAAATAGAAACAACACAAAGTTCTTCAACATGGAAAGCAATAGAAATGTAGTAACTAAGT
>NW_015552535.1:157261-158200 GCF_001515605.1 Sinocyclocheilus anshuiensis
CTGCGGGGGAAGGATTCATTCCTACAATTTGTTAATTCGTTCCTACGACTTATTAATTTGTGGCCACTGTCCATGTTTCATTAATTTTGTTCCTTAAATAACCCATGATTTAACTAAAACGAGGGAACAAATTAATACATCGAACTAATTTTTAATTCATGGCCATGAAATCTTTAATTTCCCTTCCACATGTTTACCACAGTAAAAAGTGAATGACAATAAAATAAACCTGCGAAATTAGAGGGTTAGACGGTGAGGACTCGATGCCTAAATATTATTGAATTTGTGGAAATTCGTGACCTAGAACAAAACCGCATAAATGTAGGCTATATGGGCTCAAACGGCATCCAAAAGCATGGTTGCGATGTAACATTTTCCAGCTAACCAAATATTCCTCTAATAAACAAAGCTTTTATACCACACTTGTCATAATCAGAGCTTATACTTTGTATATAAATAATTACTGGATTCAAAACAGCAATTAAAGGCACTGTGACCGACACTGACAATACGTTTTTCCGGAGCATTCAGTGCTGTCACTAAACGGTGATGCCGCAACTACGAGCATCTTTCACAAGTTTCTGTAGGACCTGACTAGCCTAGGCACAGGTCTTCAAGCCCTGGGACAAAATTGGATGCTTTAAGGAAAATGAATAGCCTATGTTAAGTAATAGGCCTAAAATAAAAATAACAATTTGTTTTCATAAAAAATAAAAAAGCGAAATATATCTGGCTTAAATAATTAAGCTAACAGATTTAAAACAGAAGAGTGGCGCGGCGCTCCATAAACAAGTTCAGGGAAAGGAAAGGATGACAACGCGCATTCCGTTTGTTTGCTTTATTTTGCAAAAGCACAAATCTTGTTTTTATTGTGAGTGTGCAAAAATAAAAGTAAACACTTTTGCGGATTATATCTTACTCCAAAAATGGAGTTTTTTG
>NW_015552535.1:158380-161093 GCF_001515605.1 Sinocyclocheilus anshuiensis
AATTGTGTTTTAAAATACAATAACGAGCACCACGAAACCATTTAAAGAGGCGCGTTCAGCGGTCTCCGTGTCGGGATAGGAAACAGTCAACAAAGTAAAATGATCTCAAACGTACGGCGCGCTCTCTTCATTTTATCAAATGATCATAATCACATCTATTCATTTTACAATCCTGCTACTAGCATTTTATTCAGACTAAATCCCCTTTAAATCGGGTGAGAAAGCGGGGTTCTTTTTTTTTGAGTAACTTTTGCACATCCTGTCATGCCGGGCTGCATAGACGCATTTTGCAGCATTAAGGTTAACGATGAATTGATCGTTAATTTAAACGACGATCGATCATGGAAATTATTGAAAATTGACATCCCTAATTTGGATTGTAAAGTATGGAAAGCCATTTCTGCCACTGATTGAAAAAAAATAAAGGTGATTGCAATTTTATCTATCAATTCTAAATTGTGTGATAGAAACGCAATTTTGAGTTATAAAGTCAGAATTGCATGATTCTGAGATATAGTCGCGATTCTGAGAGATAATGTCGCAGTTCTGAGAAATAAAGTCACAATTCTGAGAAATAGTCAGAATTTCAAGATATAAACTTACAATTCTGAGAAATAAAGTCGCAATTCTGAGTAGTCGCAATTCTGAAAAACAAGGTTGCAATTCTGAGAAAAAGTCGCAATTCTGAGAAATAGTCACAATTCTGAGAAATAAAGTTGCAATTCTGAGAAATAGTCAGAATTTCAAGATATAAACTTACAATTCTGAGAAATAAAGTTGCAATTCTGAGAAATAGTCAGAATTTCAAGATATAAACTTACAATTCTGAGAAATAAAGTTGCAATTCTGAGAAATAGTCAGAATTTCAAGATATAAACTTACAATTCTGAGAAATAAAGTTGCAATTCTGAGAAATAGTCAGAATTTCAAGATATAAACTTACAATTCTGAGAAATAAAGTCGCAATTCAGAGTAGTCGCAATTCTGAGAAATAAAGTCGCAATTCTGAGAAATAAAGTCGCAATTCTGAGAAATAAAGTCGCAATTCTGAGAGATATAAAATTACAATTCTGAGAAATAAAGTCACAATTCTGAGAAATAGTCAGAATTTCAAGATATAAAATTACAATTCTGAGAAATAAAGTCACAATTCTGAGAAATAGTCAGAATTTCAAGATATAAACTTACAATTCTGAGAAATAAAGTCGCAATTCTGAGTAGTCGCAATTCTGAAAAACAAGGTTGCAATTCTGAGAAAAAGTCGCAATTCTGAGAAATAGTCACAATTCTGAGAAATAAAGTTGCAATTCTGAGAAATAGTCAGAATTTCAAGATATAAACTTACAATTCTGAGAAATAAAGTTGCAATTCTGAGAAATAGTCAGAATTTCAAGATATAAAATTACAATTCTGAGAAATAAAGTCACAATTCTGAGAAATAGTCAGAATTTCAAGATATAAACTTACAATTCTGAGAAATAAAGTCGCAATTCTGAGAAATAGTCAGAATTTCAAGATATAAACTTACAATTCTGAGAAATAAAGTTGCAATTCTGAGAAATAGTCAGAATTTCAAGATATAAACTTACAATTCTGAGAAATAAAGTCGCAATTCAGAGTAGTCGCAATTCTGAGAAATAAAGTCGCAATTCTGAGAAATAAAGTTGCTGTTCTGAGAAATAGTCGCAATTCTGAGAAATAAAATTACAATTCTGAGAAATAGTCGCAATTCGGAGAAAGTCGCAATTCTGAAAAATAAAGTTGCAATTCTGAGAAATAAATGCGCAATTCTGAGAAAAAGTCGTAATTCTAAGAAATAGTCACAATTCTGAGAAATAGTTGCAATTCTTAGAAATAAAGTTGCAATTCTGAGAAATAAAGTTGTAATTGCAAGAAGAAAAGTCAGAAATGCGAGATTTACATTTTTTCTCAGTATTGCGACTTTATTTCTCAGAATTGCAAGTTTATAAAAATGTCATAATTGCAAGATAAAAATTCACAATTACCTTTTTTATCTTTTATTCAGTGGCGGAGACGGGCTTCCATAGTAAAGTGTTTGTGCATGAGGTGCTTTGATATTTAGTCTACTGAATGACATTTAGACAGTAATTAAGTATAAGTTGTTTTTGCATGGATTTATTCTGATGATGAATTACTAGGAATCTCCAGCAGGAATCACTCCAGCAGATTTATTGGATGCTTGTTCTTTCAGATATATCAGATGTGACGTGTCTGGTGTGTTTTGTGTCTCTGCGATCATGTGCTGTCAGAATAACTCAATCAAACAGTTACGCGGTGACGGGAGCGCTGGTATTTTAGGGAAGGTTTCATTCCGTCTCTGTTATCAGTCTGCTGTCGTTTATCTCACAAACATCTTGCTGCTCGATCTGCGGCGCGTCACATGTGATGGAGCTCGTTTGTTGCTCTTTCTTCAGCTGCTTTCACACGAGTCAGAGTCGCTGTCAGACCGTTGCTAATGAAAGAGCAGCTGCTCGTAAGTGACGAGATTACAGGAACGTTGAACCGCTGTCATCACTGACCCGATAACACTTTAAGATGTGTGTTGACCAACGAAGGGGTCACAGAAATAACTATAAATCGTCATTATATACATATGACTTTATTCTGTGGAACACACGTGTTTTTACATGCATGTATTTAATAAAAATAAATAAACTAAAACTAACTTATATATATATATATATATATATAT
>NW_015552535.1:161161-162226 GCF_001515605.1 Sinocyclocheilus anshuiensis
GTTTTTTTTAATATTATGATAGCTTATGGTGCTTGTTTTTTACATTCTTCAAAATTTCTCCTTTTCTCTCCTTTTGTGTTGGATGAATGAAAGTCATGAAAGACATGCGGTTGAGTAAATGATGACAGAATGTTTTTTGGCTGAACGATCCCTTTAATAAACATTCAATCTTTCAGTTTCTCCTCCTCGCTCCTCCAGGCTGTGAGTTTCTGCAGATCCTCAGACAGTAATATTAGTGTGTGAGTGAGTGAGTGAATGATGGGATTTCTCTCCTCGGGCTGTGAGAGATCAGCTGAATCTGACACGCAACCTACGATCTTGACTAGACACATGAGAAACACACGAGACAAGACCAAACACGCGTGTGTTTGACTGATAACACAGATGCGGCTCCGTGTGTGAAGTGTGTGTAATTATACAGTATATACAGCCAGTCTGAGCAGGTCTGGAACAGGTACGGATCGGGAACGTGAGGCTGGGCTTGGAAAAAAAAATCTTACAGATCTGTGTTTGTTTAAAGTGAGATGAAAGGGCTTTCAAATTTTACTATATATATATATATAGAGGTGCATCTAAAAAAATTGGAATATCGTGAAAAAGTTCCTTTTTTGTAACTTATTTCAAAAAGAGAAACTTTCATATATTCTAGATTCATTACATGTAAAGTAAAACATTTCAAACGTTTTTTTTTTATTTATTTTTTTTTTAATTTTGATGATTAGCGCTTACAGCTCATGAAGGTCAAAAATCCAGTATCTCAAAATATTAGAATATTTACATTTGAGTTTCGTTAAATGACTATCCCTACAGTATAAATTCCAGGTATCTCTTGTTCTTTGAAACCACAATAATGGTGAAGACCGCTGCAATGGTCCAGAAGACGATCATCGACACCCTCCACAAAGAGAGTAAGTCACAGAAGCTCATTACTGAAAGAGCAACTGTTCACAGAGTGCTGTATCAAAGCATATTAAATGCAAAGTTGACTGGAAGGAAGAAAATGGGTAGGAAAAGGTGCACAAGCAACAGGGATGACCGCAAGCTTGAGAATACTGTATATATATT
>NW_015552535.1:162701-164345 GCF_001515605.1 Sinocyclocheilus anshuiensis
GTGTGTATGTTCTTTATGGGAAAATGCTTATGCAATTTAGCTTATTGGGTTCACATTCTGATCGTATCTGCTTGCTGGTATATAATATGCATCATCAAATCTTTTATTTACAAACAAAACAGTGTAGTTTACAGCAGAAACGGCGACAAACGATCGTGACTCCTGGCAAGAACTCTGGCAGCTGATACATAAAAATGTATAATAATAATAATACAATTGTGGGAACTTGGCATCATCATTTTAAAAACACCACCACCGCACGCCACTGAGAACAGTGTAGTTTTACCGAGCAAACAGCAGAAACGGCGAGAAAGACTGTGGCAGCTGCCAGTGGCAGCTGGGGATGCCACCGGAAGTGGCGCTGCGACCTGCCGCTGCCAGAGAGAGCGCCAATCCCTGCTGCTAGCTTTAGATACTGTAGTACCTCTCCTCTCCACCGGTGGGCGGCGCTAAAGTCTGATTCACACATGTTAGCTATTTTTCAGGTAAACGAAGGAGTCAGTGTGACAAGAACATGGCGATCTCCATATGTAGGACGTTGAAATACTTTCAACCGACAACGTGTCAGAATATAAAGGTATGAAATTAAAATTTGACTTCAGCGGGGCGCCTTTCGCAAATATACAATGTGAATGTGCACATGCATGCTGAAATGATGTTCATCGAGTGTCAACTGGAGACTTGGGTAGATATTATAAACGCTTCAGGGATTTATTTACCTGTTTCCAACACTTTTCTTTTTGTAAAAGGTCAAATATACATGTAATCTATACTCATTTATTGTCAAAATCTCTCTCTCTCTGGTGTAATCCAGTGCGCCGCGGCGCTGCTGCCGCAGCCGCTGTTGGTTCCGATCCGCACAAAGAAGCGCTACTTCATTCCTCCAGCGGTGAATGTGAAACAGAAAAGCCAAAGCGAGCAGGAGACTAAAGCCCGGGCTGCTGGTGTGGTGGTCCGGCAGCAGTACATAGAGAGAGCCATCAACATCTCATGCACAGGTACACGTCAAACTGCTGTCATCGCCTGCACATTTACAGGTGCATCTCAAAAAATTAGAATATCGTGAAAAAGTTTTTATTTTTTTTCACTGGTTTTTTAACTTCAAAAAGTGAAACTTTCATATATTCTAGATTCATTACATGTAAAGCAAAATATTTCAAAAGTTTTTTTTTTGGTTTTAATTTTGATGATTAGTGCTTACAGCTCATGAAAGTCAAAAATCCAGTATCTCAAAAAATATTAGAATATTTACATCTGAGTTTCATTAAATGACCATCCCTATAAATTCCGGGTATCTTGTTCTTTGAAACCGCAATAATGGGAAGACTGCTGACTTTGATCGTCTTCTGGACCATTGCTTTGACACCCTCCACAAAGAGAGTAAGTCACAGAAGCTCATTACTGAAAGAGCGGCTGTTCACAGAGTGCTGTATCAAAGCATATTAAATGCAAAGTTGACTGGAAGGAAGAAAATGGGTAGGAAAAGGTGCACAAGCAACAGGGATGACCGCAAGCTTGAGAATACTGTATATATATTTTATCATGCTATATTTAAATATTATAATTTTAAATATTTAAAAATATTATATATAAAATAAATATTATATAAATAAATTAATAAATATATAATTTTAAATAAATACA
>NW_015552535.1:164685-173949 GCF_001515605.1 Sinocyclocheilus anshuiensis
TAATTTTAAATAAATATATTAAATATTTAATTAAATATATAAAATCTTTATATTTATATATTTTGTAATTATAATTATATTTATTTTTAAAATAAAGATAATTTTTTAAGTGCGCAGAATGAGGTTTTGTAAGTCCCTCTGGGAAATTTTTCAGAAATCATAATTACTAACCCTAAAGAAGTTCAACAACTTATTTTGATCAACACTAATTAGTTCCACCATGATATATTTAATCGACACGCTTCCAACAAGAAAATCCTGGATGATCCGGCTGATGCTCAGCTCATAAATCTGATTCCTCCATCCTGACATCAGACTGTACTTCTAATGTGCTGATTAGAGTTTCTCAGGCTGAAACAGACCGTCAGAAGTGTGTTAATGGCTTTTAACCCAGAACACACAGCCGGACCGAATCAAGAACCCATTCAGTGTCTCATCTTTGATTTGTCCCTCACAGGTTTCAAAGGTGAGATGATCGATCCGTTCCCACTTCTGATCACTAACAGCCTGTGTTCCCTGCACTTTACTGCACGCTTCATGTCACCATGGCAACAGGATTTTTAACTAGAACTAAGACCATAAAGTAAACTTTTATAAATATAAATAAATTACAGATAATTTATATTAAAATTAAAATAAATAATATTACAAAAACAATCATAAATAAACTTTAACTGAAATAAAACATAAAATGCTTTACCTTAAATTAAACTTTCATAAATAAAATAAATAACAAATAATTTATATTAAAATACAGATAAATAATATTAACAAAATATCATTTTGTAATTACAATGAAACTTTTAAAAAAGTATTATGAAAAAATAAATGATTTTGTTATTAAAATAAACTAACTGAAATAAAATATTAAATAAATGTAAATATATTTTTTACTTGATTTCTCATTTTCATTTAGTTTAACTTGATGTACTAAAATAAATAACAAATATCTATCCATCCATTTGTTTTCCGTGGTTCGCAGTGGCAGCAAATAATTTATATTGAAATAAAAATAAATATTATAAAAAATAAATATTAATATTCATGATGACAATATACTTTAACTGAAAAAAAAAGAAAACTAAAACTGAAAACAATTAAAAACGATAGACTAATAAAATAACAAAAACTTCCAAAAAATGTAACATATAAAAAAATTAAAATATATAAAAAATACTCAAAATATGAATGAAACTATAATAGTATCTCAGAGATACTAAAATAACACTAAGTTATTCTGTGTCTTCTGTATCTCCTTTATATTACTAACATACGTCGGTTTCTGCAGCATGTTAGTGTGTATGGAATGAGACTCTGATTGTAGAGTAATGCATACAGTATAAAGCGCAGTATTTACTGACATATGTGAGGTTATGGAGAGGTGACACATACAGTGCTGTGTGTCAGCAGATTCAGTAATGAGCTCGTGGTGATATGCTCTCGTCTGCATCTGCGTCTGTCGTCTGTTCAGATGATTTCAGTCCAGAGAGTTCAGACCTGCTGCATTCATGAAAAACATCTTGTCGGATCCAGATCTTTTTTAACCCTGGAAAATCTGTTTTTGGAAATGGAGCAGTTTATTGAACCTTTAGACAAAATTAAAAGCTTTTGATATTTGATGCATCAGGCTTTTATGACTCATGTAGTTTGGTATAGTGAGAATATGGAGGAAAAAACTGTGCAATTTGCTGCAGATGCTGATATTCATAGAATGAAATTCTGCTGCTTGTGATGTAAATCAGTGAGATCTTTCTAACAGTATAGAGCAGATACTGACATAAAAATGATCTAAATATCAGTCATCGCTCTATATCTCCAGTAATATGTCTCAGTAAGATGAGATTGAAATGATCCAAACATATAATGCAGTGATTGAGAGCTGAAGAAATAAAGGCTCCTCAGAAGATGTGAGATGTTCTGGAGGCTTGTGAAGATCATTCCTCCGCTGAGGAACAGTGAAAGTAAAGCTTCTGGAAACAAACGCTCCTCAAAAGATCCTGAGGATCAGATTTGAGACTCTAAAACATGATTGATGGAGAATCAAGTAAAGCTGAGCTGCTTCAGTCCAGTAAGTGTTCATCTGTTCCAAATGACAACAAACTTTTAATTCTTACTTAATTTCGATGATCTAAATATTATCAAAATATTAGATACCTTAAAAAACCTGAATAAATAGTAAATAAACATTTTCTACCAAAACGTGCAAAGTAACCAGTAGAAAAAAAAAATACACAAAAATTATGGAGATTTTTAAACCTACAGATTTTCCCCTGACCTTCTATTCTCTGTAAATGAAGGGTGCACACTATTGCTGAAAAACACTGACACACCTCGACACATGATGAGAGTTTGAAACGGTGCGGATAATAACGTCAGGATAATGCTGCGGGATTTATATTCTGTGCTTTTTTTTCATGAGAACTTTCTTTTCAGCCATTAAACTAAAACTAGAACCATAAATACAGTTTTGTTACTTGACATAAAATAAACGTTTAAGAAAATATATATAAAAAAAAAAACGTTTTATGTCAAGTAACAGTTTTCTTATGTTTTTCTTTTTTTGATATTTCAACTTAATCATGAAAAAAATAGCTTTATTAAATAAGCTCAATTTTAATAAAGTTAACTTTTATTGAAATTAATGTTTATTTTATGTCAAGTAACAAATGTTTTTGTGTTTTTAGTTTTAGTTTTTTTTTGTACTTCATCTTAACTTAAACAAAAATTAGAAATATTGCTTTGGCATCTAACTTGTTTTATATTTTATTTTATTCAAGTTAATGTTTATTTTATGTGAAGTAACATAAATGTTTATGTTTTAGTTTTAGTTTAGTTAGGACTTCAACTTAAACTAAACAAAAAATTAGAAATGCTACCTTGGCAACTAACTGAAAATATATATAAAAGATAAGTAAAAGTAAACAAATTTTTTTTGTTATTTAGATTTCTAAGTATTCAAAATTTCTAAGGTTCCTTTAGTTTAAGATAAAGTACTACAAAACCTAAAACTGAAATAAAAAAAAACAAAACAAAAAACAATATAGACCTCTTAAAAAATAATAAATGACAGAAACACACAACAAAATTATGAAAATTTTAACTACAATTAAAACGGAAAATATAAAAATAATTTAAATATTTAATTAAAACTATAGTAGTATATTAATGATACAAAAATACGCGATAAGTCAATATATTGATTATTGCGACAGGCCTACACGTGAAGCTCGAGCTGAAGCTGGACGTTTGTGCAATTACAAGTAAAGTTTGATCATTTAGAAAGGATCTAATCATCAATCTAATATGATACAGCAGCTTTCTAGAGTTAAATGCTGAAGAGTTTCTTCTTGTTTTCATGCAGTATAAATGAGGGTTAAATGAGCTTCAGTTGCTCTGGACAAATAAACACGCGGCTCTAAAGTCAACATCTGCTTTCCGTCGAGAGCCGCTCTGATGTGACAGAAGCTACTTATTAACCGTTTTAGAAACACACTTCCTGTCTTTAGCTGTTTTTCCACAGCGCTGTTAATCCAGCAAACATTTCACACACCTGAGCTAGTTACACACACACACACACACACACACACACACACACACACACACACACACACACAATTCCCAGACTGAGAAAATGCACATGAACTCAAGTCAGAAAGCTCTAATAATACAAATCCAACACATCTTTGTAGTAACACGGGTGTCCATGTTGTTTTCACATTCCGACTTAAAAGCACAACTCGGGAAAGGAGAGCATTCGAGGAGGCTTTATTAAATAAGCTCAATTTTAATAAAGTTAACTTTTATTGAAATTAATGTTTATTTTATGTCAAGTAACAAATGTTTTTGTGTTTTTAGTTTTAGTTTTTTTTTGTACTTCATCTTAACTTAAACAAAAATTAGAAATATTGCTTTGGCATCTAACTTGTTTTATATTTTATTTTATTCAAGTTAATGTTTATTTTATGTGAAGTAACATAAATGTTTATGTTTTAGTTTTAGTTTAGTTAGGACTTCAACTTAAACTAAACAAAAAATTAGAAATGCTACCTTGGCAACTAACTGAAAATATATATAAAAGATAAGTAAAAGTAAACAAATTTTTTTTGTTATTTAGATTTCTAAGTATTCAAAATTTCTAAGGTTCCTTTAGTTTAAGATAAAGTACTACAAAACCTAAAACTGAAATAAAAAAAAACAAAACAAAAAACAATATAGACCTCTTAAAAAATAATAAATGACAGAAACACACAACAAAATTATGAAAATTTTAACTACAATTAAAACGGAAAATATAAAAATAATTTAAATATTTAATTAAAACTATAGTAGTATATTAATGATACAAAAATAAATTATGGTTGAGTTTAAGTTAACTGAAAGGTTTTAAATTGAAAGTCTTTTAAAGGTGGCATATCATGAAAATCTGACTTTTCCAGGTTTTAGGTGCTTATAATCAGGTCCCCGGTGCATCTACCAACCAAGGAAACGTGAAAAAGATTAACCCAGTAACTTTGTTTTGGGAAGCCTTTTTCTGCAAGCGTCTGAGAAAACCAGCGCGTCTGATTTCGCTCGCTTGGTGACGTGGCAAAGGGATCTCATTATAATATTACCGCCCCTTAATCTGTAAGTTTCCACCCACGGCACCGTCATTTTATTTCACAAGCGACAACGGTGTACCAGCTCTAATGCCATGACGAAAGTTTGAGCAAAACATGCTAACTGTTCTGTGTTTGGCTGCACAGACGAGCATAATATTACATATTGTAAAAAGGGGCATAATATGTCTCCTTTAAATATCACCACTGTATACTTGAGCACATAACCTGCTTTCTGGATGCTCTGGTGTTATTTGCTGATCAGTATCAGTGTTTATACTGCGGTAGATTCACACAGGTGTAAATGGACGGGACTGATTACATTAGTTTGCACTGTTGTTGTGTTGTATTTTCAGCTTGTAACCTAACTTTTGATATTTCCCATCCTCAGGTTCAGCGTTCATGATGGTGAACACATCAGGCCGGGTCTCTGGTCAGCGAGCGCAGCTCTACATGGCGCAGTTCAAAGAGAACGACACCCACTGCGTCATATTCGAGTATTACAGCGCCGGTCGAGAGGGTTCGAGCCCTGGCCAGCTCCTCATCTACGTCAAGGAGAACAACAGTCCTCTGGGCATCGCCGTGTGGAACTCGTCCGGTCCGGCTCTGAAGAAATGGCAGCAGGTTGAGCTGGCCATCAGCACCTTCTGGCCCAATTTCTACCAGGTGAGAACGTCTTCATTCATTTAGTCATTTACATTTGTGACCCTGGACCACAAAACTTGTGTAATAATGCTGTAAAATGAGGATGCTGTCAAAAATAATGTTATAAATAGATTTTCTTGATCAATTAACTTCTATTAACTGAATTAAATCAACATTTGGTGTGAGCATCCTTTGCGTTTAAAGCAGCTTGTGCCCTCGCACTCGAGCAGAGTTTCTCAGGGAGCTTTGCAGGAGGTTTCTTGAAGCATCTTGGAGACGTTGCCACAGTTCTTCTGGATTGAGTCTGTCTCAGTTTGTTCTGTTTCTTCATGTCATTCCAGACAGACTGGATGATGATCAGATCAGATCTCTGTGTGGAGCACAAAAATCTCACTGCATTATTACAATTAATGTCAAAATGAATGTTTGGAAATGTAAACTGATATTTCCTGAAAACTGATATTTGACCCAACTGGTTTTGTGGTCCAGGGACACGTATAATAAATAAAAAGAAAACAAGTAGATAGGATAGAAAAAAGAATAGGGAAAGCTAGTGTTAGAGGGTCTTTTTTAAATAAAAATAAAAAGTCAGAAGAATAGAGAATTGAACTTCGTTCGTATCCGCCGTTTCTTCTGTCATCCAGCGCTGCAGTGCGTCTCATTAATTAATTATGTTTCCTGTTGCTCTTGACACAAACCTACAAAGTGGCTCGTGTTTGACGACTCGACACCTGCCAGACTGCAGCAGCTTCCCGCTGGTCCACACGCCGCCGCCGCCTTAATTAAAAGAGGAAGTTCAATTATTTTTCGATGAAACGCTCCCCCATCAGCCTCACAAATGAGTTTGGTTTGTACCGACCTGCAGGAAGTTCCTCGAACCCTCGGCGTACGACATTCAGCAGCTGATGTATTCGATGTGTCATGATGAGAGGCGTTTCTGGATAAAAGCTCTTTTATGGACGCCATTGGGGATGAACATATGGACACAAAAAGAGTCATGTTAGGAAATGAACTGGGCAGAACAGACAGTCTGAATGAGTGAAACACCACCACAGAGCAGCACATGCTGTGTTTCACACTCAGACTGACATTATTGGACCTTAAAATACATAGAAAATTACATTTAAAATAATTAATACATTTAAATGAATAAATCAATAAAAAATATGAATTCATAAATATTGATAGTAATAATAATAGAGTGCATTTTGCTGTTAATTGATATAAAATATATAAAACATATAATTTATGTTTATATAATTTAATTAATCAAGTCAAGTCACCTTTATTTATATAGCGCTTTATACAATACTGATTGTGTCAAAGCAGCTTTACAGTGTCAACAGGAAAATTGTTTGTCAATAATGCAAGAGGACAATAACAAAGAGTCATTTTCCAGCTAAAGTCAGTTCATCGATGATTCAGTGATCCAGTTCAGTTCTCTCCAATAGTGTCTGTGCAATCAGTCAAGCATCCCCAACTAAGCAAGCAAAGGCGACAGCGGCAAGGAACCAAAACTCCATTGGTGACAGAAATGGAGAAAAAACCTTGGGAGAAACCAGGCTCAGTCGGGGGCCAGTTCTCCTCAGGCCAGACGAAACCAGCATGGTGTGGTTTAATTCCAGGCTGCATCACGGGTCAGATTGTGCAGAGGACTCGTCTGGTTTCCGTGGTCTTGTGCTGATGGTCATTGAGGTGACGAGCTCATTTATATATTCAGCGAAGTATGCAATCAAAAATAGCAATTTTAATTTAAATCACTTAATCACTTATTTCACATGAATATTTGGGATGGACGGGTCAGTACAGTAGGAGTGTTTGGGAAACTTGTTTGGAAATAATAGTTATCTGTGCTTTGAAATAGTGCAGAAACTACACACTTCATGAATGATTCAATGACTCACACATATAGACAATAACTTGGTTTGCTCCTGAATGAATCACTGTTTTGTTCTAATCAGTTCAGTGAATGATTCAATGACTCGTTCATAGACAGTAACCTTTTTTTATTGCCTTAACTTTACAACCAAACAAGGTCATTCATAGACAGTAACTTTGTTCCTAAATGATTCACTGTTTTGTTATAATCTGTTCAGTGAATGATTCAATGACTCATTCATAGACAGTAACTTGGTTTGTTCCTAAATGAATCAATGTTTTGTTGTAATCTGTTCAGTGAATGATTCAATGACTCATTTATTGACAGTAATTAGTTTTTTCCTTAATGAATCACTGTTTTGTTTTAATCGGTTCAGTGAATGATTCAGTGACTCAATCATAAAGACAGCAACTTGTTTTGTTCATGAATGAATTGATGATTTTGAATGAATCAATTCATTAAATGATTCAATTACTCATTCATAAAGACAGTCACTCATCGCCACCTACTGGTGAATACATTTATTTATTTATTTGTTTATGTATGTATATGTATGTAGTTTCTGCATCACTGTTTAATTTCAAAGCAAATAGCAATTATTTTCCAAACCGGTTTCCAAAACACTTCTTCTGGTCTGTGCTTCTTCAATACTCATGAGAATTCAAATTGAGACTGAGATTTTTGATTGCACACTTCACTCTCTTGTCAAATCCCAGCACAGCTTTATTGAGATCTCTTCTGAAACTCAAGAGCAGACTCATGCGAGATTCCTGAGGTCTTTTTCTCAGGAGAAACAGCTGAGAAGCAGTAGAGACTCTCAGTGTTGAGTGTGATTTCTCCTCCGTTGGGAGCACACTTCATTTTGAGTTAGTATTTTATCATGAGCATCGGCGTCCTCACGCTAACAAATAACCCCGATGCTCAGACACGCTCATCAAACGCGCGGCTCTCCCGCGAGAGACTGCTGGACGACTGACAACAAAAGCATCCAGAAGTCCTCAGAGAAATAAGCAGCATCTGCCGCGAGACACGAATCGCGTCTCCATCCTGCCGCGGCGCGCACGTAATTGCTGAGAAATGCGATTGTGACTTTTTAATACAAGCAGAGATTAACAATGCAATCTCCAATTCTTCAGTGCTGTGGCTAATTAGCGATTCTTGGCTAATTGCAGGTTTGTGTAATTGCACTGTATCTTAAGAGTTTGTCAAGTTGAAACCACCTGCTACAGGGAAAATCCTCCGCTCTCTTATTTTGTAATTACAGGGTTTGTGTTTTTATCTCCTGTTGCGCTTTTCTTCTAGTGCACAATGACTAATTGTGTTGCGCTCGCTTCGGTTTTAATTGACAGTATAGTTTGAGTATGCGAATTGTGTTAGTCCCGTAATGCCGGGACATTTCACGCTGGATATTTTTAATGCACAGGTGAGATGGAGGATGAACGCGTGACCTCTGACCTCTGCTTTGTTCCTGCGGAGCTGAGAAACTGTGCGCTTAATGCTGATTGACAAACAGATGCGGCTTGAGTCTTTCGAAAATAAACACCAGAACAAAAGAGATCAGACTCAAACGCTGAAGATAAACGCTATTCGTTTTCTAAATGACGTTTGAGTTGCAATTATTAACATCGTCTGTCATTTGATGCGCTGATGGGTGTTACAGGAGGTCATGTGTGCCCAAAACCCAATGAAACAAACTAAACTTTTACATGAGATTAATTATGTAATTAGAGAAGAACGGAGATCAGATTATTCTTGTTTGTTTTATTCAGAAAGTTTTCTTTTCAGCTACAGTATTCAACAGATCAAAATAAATGAGAAGCGTGTTTAAAATATAGTATCTTCAATTACAGATATTCATGTACAGACTGAAGCTATTGTTGTATTTCTTTACTTCATAATTCATTTTATTCATGAGATTATAAATTGATCCAGTAAAAACAAACTCCAACTTAAAAACAAACTGAGCATTTGGTCTTAAAGTGACAGCAACCTAATAAACCAAGAAGAAAAAAACCTTAGTAGCTTTAAAAAAGATCATTGTATATTTAATTGTTTTATTTTAAATTTGATTATTAAATTTCTATTTTTACCTGAACCTACCTGAAAACTTAAAGCACTCTTCATATATATATATTTGTCTTATTG
>NW_015552535.1:174136-181137 GCF_001515605.1 Sinocyclocheilus anshuiensis
GTATATATATATATATATATATATATATATATATATATATATATATATATATATATGAGTATTGTACATCTAACATAGTATAATATGGTAAATATGGTATCCTAATTATACGATATATAATTATGTAAGGGAAAAAAATATGCCACATCACAAACAAATAATGGTGAATTCATGGTGGGACTGACTTTATGTTCTGCTCACAGTGACGTGTGGGAGTCTCACGTCTCGCTCTTGCACGAGTCCATCATAAAACCATAATTAGAGGCCTTGATGCTAGCGAGCGTCTGCTAAACGACAGCAGAATGAAAATCAATTTGATTGGCCTAATAAAGTGATCCGTGTGCCGCTAATGATTCATTTCATTTGCTCTTTTGTTCAGGCCACATTGACAGTGTATCATTCAGGTTCTCCTGAGAAATGTTTACTGTTGAATGATATTAAAGATCTGAACTCTGAGAGCGATAATGACTCAAAACGTACCAGAAAATACCACGTCATTACTATGGACATGCTACTGTGATAATTCTTTGAAGTAACATGTGAATATTATATGAACATGGTAATGAGTACCTTGGTATATGAAAGTACCACAGTATTGCTGTGATTTTGACATCATAACATGTTAATATTGTATTTTAATATTAAACTTTTAGACTATTATTTAGAAGTATTTTGCAAATGTAATGTACATTTATGCACATATCATGGTAATAATAAAAGTACCTTGATATTTTCATCTGTTTTTTCATGTCATCACCAATTTTCATTTTACTTTTAATTAGGAAAATGGTTTGATTAGAAAAGTTTTAAGAATTTCATTGTGCGTTTATCATTTTTATTTATTTTTTTATATTTATTTTTGGCTTTAATTAATTTTTTATTTCAGTTTTAGTTGTAATAATTTTAGTACTTATTTTATTTCAACATCTCATTTCCGTGTAGTGTAAGTTTTTCATCTCATATTAATAATTTTATTTCAGCTTTATTTCAATGCACAATATTTATTATTTTTAGTTAACAAAAAACACACTGAAATAACTTCACTCAATACATTCACTGTTTTTTTAAAAATTGAATTGTTGCTCATGACAGATACAAAGTCATAAGGTATCGTATTGTGTTTTTAAGATTTACCACGGTTATACACAAATATCATGGTACATTAATATGGTAATATGTAATATTTCAGTGTCAACAAAGTACCGTGGTATTATCATCTGATATATATTTTTTTTATTTGTCCAGTGGTCAAAATAGGAAAAATTCATATCATAGCACATGTGGGCGTCGGTGATGATACAGCAGAATTATTGTGTTTTTTCTATAGATGTGCTGTGTTTTTCATCAGAATCATAATCAGATTTGCACACCCTCATGTGTTTTGCATTCAGTAAGCGCAGACCGTGTTGTATTTTTGCGACCGGACCGTGATGATATCAGGACTTTTGGCCTTGTTAAGCACTGGACCGTCTCTGGACCTGCTGCTGCGTCTTCAGCTCTGGCGTAGACACAAGATCCTCCATGCACAATATGAGGAGGAGGAGAACATGAGAGGAGCAGCACAGTGCCACAGGCCTGCCTGATGTCAGCGGTCATGCAATCTGAGCGCATGGCTTTAACCTGCTGTTTCCTGTGTGATCAGAGAAACACTCACAGGTGCTCCAAACAACACATGACAAAACATGCAAACTCTGTGAGAAACAAAGGACAACATGGATTTGCACCAACAATATCCTGATTATTCTTTTGACTTTATAAACTTTAAGCACCTTATGTCTGAATCTTTGTTTTGTGTCTTTTAGTTTGTGTTTGTGACATCTGATGACAAAATACATTTCTAGCACATTAAAGATTTGCAGTCTCCAACATATTGATGACTCAAGTTGCACTACACAGATTTCTGTCCAATCAGATGCTTGTGTCCGAAAAGCTGTGATATAAACTAAAGTCTATTGGTTTTTTAAAATATCTTTATCTTATAAAATATTCTTTGTTTATATTTTCTTCCTGTCCTTAACATCAACCTGCCAAAAGGGACTACGGATGAAAAATAGCCAGTGTTGGCTAAATCTGGCGCATTTTACATATTTATGTACAATTAATGTGCATTGTCCCTGATTAAATAAATAAATGGAAATGGAAAATAAAAGTCACAAGTTTTTGATATGCTGTGTTTATTTGGAGACACTACAGGTGAATACTACATGTTTTCAGGAATAAAGTGTTATATAAATCAGTGTGAATGATATATGAACAAACCCCTCAGTAAAAGTCTTCAGAATATAGAGAGGAATAAAACTGTAAAGTTTGGTGTATATAAGTGCTGCTGAAGTGGAGAAAAAATCTCTTTAAAGATATGGATTGGAACTGAAATCTACAGGCGTTAATAGATAAAACATTCAAAATACACTTTTAAATGCTTGTTTTAGTGCATTTTATTTCCATTCATCTGAAACAAAACATTATGAAAATCAAATTGCCCAAAATCTCAAAATTGACCAGTGCATGAAAGAAACTTTTGGCTGTAGTGTCTTGCCTCGTTTTTCCCTTTTAATTCATCTTTTAATTGGATAAAACTAGGTTCAAACATATGTCATATTAGAGTTAAAGGTTTTTTCCAGGGGAGATTTTGAATTTCTCCTTTTATCACTCCATAAATCAGAAAATACTTTCAACTGACAGAAAAAAAATCACACTGTTTTTGGGAATAAACTGTTGTATAAAATCAGGTGAACGAACCCCTCATTAAAAACGTTCAGAATATAGAGAGGAATAAAATTCTAAGTTTTGGTTTATGTAAGTCACTTTGGATAAAAGTGTCTGCCAAATGAATAAACGTATAAGTGTAGAAAAAAACTCACAGCCTTTAAATGTATGCATTGTCGCCATGTTTGTAGGAGTAAATGTTATATAAATCAGTGTGAATGATATATGAACAAACCCCTCAGTAAAAACCTTCAGAATATAGATAAGAATAAAACTGTAAAGTTTGGTGTTTATAAGTGCTGCTGAAGTTAAGATAAAAACTTTCAGCCTTTAAACATATGCATTTTCACCATGTTTTTAGGGGTAAAATGTTGTATAAATCAGTGTGAATGATATATGAACAAACCCCTCAGTAAAAACCTTTGTATAAATCAGCGTGAATGATATATGAGCAAACCCCTCAGTAAAAACCTCCAGAATATAGATAAGAATAAAACTGTAAAGTTTGGTGTTTGTAAGTGTTGCTAAAGTTAAGATAAAAACTCTCAGCCTTTAAACATATGCATTTTCACCATCTTTTTAGGGGTAAAATGTTGTATAAATCAGCGTGAATGATATATGAGCAAACCCCTCAGTAAAAACCTCCAGAATATAGATAAGAATAAAACTGTAAAGTTTGGTGTTTGTAAGTGTTGCTAAAGTTAAGATAAAAACTCTCAGCCTTTAAACATATGCATTTTCACCATCTTTTTAGGGGTAAAATGTTGTTTAAATCAGTGTGAATGATATATGAACAAACCCCTCAGTAAAAGTCTTCAGAATATAGAGAGGAATAAAACTGTAAAGTTTGGTGTATATAAGTGCTGCTGAAGTGGAGAAAAAATCTCTTTAAAGATATGGATTGGAACTGAAATCTACAGGCGTTAATAGATAAAACATTCAAAATACACTTTTAAATGCTTGTTTTAGTGCATTTTATTTCCATTCATCTGAAACAAAACATTATGAAAATCAAATGTAAAGTTTGGTGTTTGTAAGTGCTGCTGAAGTGAAGAAAAAACTCTTTAAAGATTTTATTGGAATTTAAATTTACACATGCAAATAGATAAAGTGCAATAATATAAACACTTAAATATGTGTTTTTTCCCACTAGTCTGACAGAAGAGATAATATGGAAGCAAAACAGACCTCAAAACTGACCAGAGCATGAAAACACACAGATTTTGCCTGAAGTGTCTGGCCTTACACGCTGTTGTGAATCTCTGATAATGCTAATGAAGTGTTGTGTTTGCTGGTTTCTCTCAGACTGACGCTCTGTCTCTGTGTCTCTGGTTTCAGCTGGTGTTTGAGGCGGTGGGGACCGGTGAACGGGGTCTGCTGGCCGTTAGAGGAATCTCGCGTCAGGGTCATCAGTGCAGTAAGTGTCATGAGACGTGAACACGTGTGTCACAGGGCTTCACTATCTGCTGCCGCCACACAGAACCGACCGCAGACGCGCTTCCTTTGAAAGCAGATTAAAGAATCCCCTCTGCTCTTGTGTGTTCCTCTGTGACCTCCGATGATTACAAACACTCATCACTCAGTAAAATATGTTCTAGCCATTTACACAAAGCTAAAAGAACGTGTGTGTGTGTGTTGATTTGTTTCAACGTGAGTCACTTTGACCGTTTTGTAGTAGCTTATTTCTATTTTGCTTCTTCCTTCCTTTTCATCTGATGTCACCGAGGAGGCTGTGCGGGTTAGTTAATGTTAACTAATAGCCAATTAGCTGTTTAGTCACTGTTTAGGCTGGTGTTGTTGGTGATTCAGCCACATTTTAAAGGGACGATTCACCCAGAAATGATCATTGTCATCATTTACTCTCCTTCATGTCGTTCCAAACCTTTATGATTTTCTTATGTTGATGTTTCCTATGCAATTACAAAGAACTGAAGCTTCAGAAAAAAGACACTAAAACTCACTATTATGTATTATGTCATCCATATGACTTGTGCTCTGTATTTCTCTGTATTTCAAAGCTTCTGAAGGCACGATGCTTTGTGTTAGAACATTTTTTTATTTTAGTATTATTTATTATATATTAATACATTATGTATTAATATATTGTTTATTAATATTTTGAATGACCTTTTATTTTTATCTTTTCATCCTTTTTTTTTAGTTTAATTTAGTTTCATTTTTAGTATTTTTATGTGCTTTTGACATTCATATGAATAATTATTATATAATAAATGTAATTTTTATAGCACCTTTTTTTACATTATAACAAGCACTTCACATGAAAACAAGTAAATTATTAATATAACAAGATAAAAACAGAAAACAAAAATTAATATACATACTGTAAAATGCATAACAAAACATGGAACTTAAAACCAAATAAAAATAAAACACAACGTAGAAAAAAAACTCATACAAAAAAAAAATCCTAGATGAAAGCCGAAGTAAAAAACTGCTTAGAAATATTTTAAAATAATATATTTTAAATATATATCTTTCGGTAATGTCTTCTATCAGTTTTATTTTTTTTATTTTTATTTTAGTTTTAATTTATTTCAGTTTTTTAAATGTAATTTTATTTCAGTTTTAATTTGAGTACTTTTAGTAATTTAACTGAAACGTGTTTTTTTTTCAGGTAATGTTCAGGGCAACAAGTTTTTAATTTAATATTTATATTTAATTTTATTTCAGCTTAATTTAAGTAATCGAAAAATCTATTTTTAACATTTTAGTTGCAGTTAACAATGACGTCACTGAAACAAACCCAAATTTAAATAATTGTTTTTCACTGGGCCTTTAAATGCTGAAGCTCCACTGGTGCTTTTGTAAGGATCAGTTTTCATAAACGGCAGTTGATTATAACAGATATAAAGTCATATGGCATCACAATCTCATAATTAATAATAGTCTCTGAATGTCTCGTATAACGTGGCTCATCAGCTGATAAATGAAAGCGCGTTTGGTTTTGAATGATGTTTCTCTGAGCGTCTGATGTTTGACCTTCACTCTTTCACCTGCTCATCCATCTCTCCTCGTCTGTTATTCATCACTCTTAGAGTCGTTCCCTCCGTCCCTCTTCCCTCGTTCGTTCTTAAACTCCTGTTTACACGTGAAGTCACTTCATTTGCAGTGAAATGCATGCAGATCATGAATCCTCCAGTATCAGATCTTTAAATGAAGGTCACGACTAATTAAAATCACATGAACTTTCATTAAGTCACTTTCACTAGTTACTCTGATTTCTTCTGCTGTAACTTGAATTAGTTTTTTCTCTGTTATGAATCTGATGGATGTTTCTCATTCAGGCTGATGTGTGTCTTTTCTCACGCTTCGCTCTCAAACTTATACATGAAATCACATTATTTCCAATTAAATGCATCACATGTCTGTGTTTTTATGTGCACAGTATTATTTATATCATACTTTTTATTACAACTAAATTAATCCAGTTAGTAATTTTTGTGCTTGAACTTAATCTTATTTCAGTTAGTTGCTCAGGTAACATTTCTAACTTCCTTCCAAGATTTCTATTTTATCTCATCTCACTTTCCGCTGGTTGTCTCTCAGTTTTTCTGGGTTCTGGGGCTGATGGCCGGTTTCTCATTCAGGCTGATGTGTTTTGTGTCTCTCTGACCTTTCCTCGCGCGTTTCTCTAAGTGCTGCATCTGGAAAACACTCCTCGCTGCCCTTGAACCGCAGCGGCTGATCCTGTAATATCCTGATGGAAATGTGCTGAGTGAACGTGTGCCGATCCATTTTATGATTGATTCGCTGCAGTTTCACAGGTGAAAGACGTCCGGAGGTCCGGAGGCGTTTGAGTTGATTCACTGTAATGTTCTCAGTTGTGGCTCACTGATTCTCTGTCTGTCTGTGTGTCTGAAATGCATCACATGTCTGTGTTTTTATGTGCACAGTATTATTTATATCATACTTTTTATTACAAATTTTCATTTTAGTTTAATTTCCAGTTTTTTAGGTTTCACTTTTATTTTAAGTTTTATTTATTTACCTTTATTTTAAAATGGATTTAGTTTTAAGTCAGTTTTAGTATTTATTTATTTCAACAGTGTGATTCAGTTAAATGCATCGCATGCATTTGTGTGTGTGTGTGCTCATTAGTGTTATTTTATTATTAGTTATGTCATATTGTAGTTTTTATTTCATTTGAAATTATATGTTAATTTTGTTTCTATATTTTCAGTTCTCCTTTTAATTGTAGTTGAATTTTTAGTAATTTTATTTTAGGTTAAATAAAAAAAAACAAAAAATTTTTTTTATTTGAATTTTAGGTTTTT
>NW_015552535.1:181250-182691 GCF_001515605.1 Sinocyclocheilus anshuiensis
TATAGTACTAAAATACTAAATTAATCCAGTTAGTAATTTTTGTGCTTGAACTTAATCTTATTTCAGTTAGTTGCTCAGGTAACATTTCTAACTTCCTTCCAAGATTTCTATTTTATCTCATCTCACTTTCCGCTGGTTGTCTCTCAGTTTTTCTGGGTTCTGGGGCTGATGGCCGGTTTCTCATTCAGGCTGATGTGTTTTGTGTCTCTCTGACCTTTCCTCGCGCGTTTCTCTAAGTGCTGCATCTGGAAAACACTCCTCGCTGCCCTTGAACCGCAGCGGCTGATCCTGTAATATCCTGATGGAAATGTGCTGAGTGAACGTGTGCCGATCCATTTTATGATTGATTCGCTGCAGTTTCACAGGTGAAAGACGTCCGGAGGTCCGGAGTCGTTTGAGTTGATTCACTGTAATGTTCTCAGTTGTGGCTCACTGATTCTCTGTCTGTCTGTGTGTCTGTCAGTGAACACGCCTCACTTCCTGCACATTAAGAGCGTGGAGGTCAACGCCAGACAGACGGCCACCTTCCAGTGCACCATTAACGGCCAGCCCAAAGACCACGTCAACTACAAGCTCTGGCTCCAGGTAAATTCACTAGAACACAATCAGCAGAGCTGCTGTAGGCCAGTGTGTGTGTTATTTTAGTATTAATTCTATAATATTATAGTGTTTTATTTACATTTTGTTTAATTTTATATTTTCAATGGTAATTTTCTTTTTAGTTTATTTTTTTTAAATCTTAGGTTTTAACTTTATTTTAAAATTTAGCTTTAGTTCTGTTTTAGTTTTTTTTTCTTCAAGTTAGTAAATTTAATTTGGTTTTAGTTCAGTTTTACTGTTTGTTTTATTTCCAGTAATTTTAGTAATTTTACTGCTTCAGAATTTTATCATTTATCAATTTATAGTGTTTATTTTAAATTATTTTACTATTTTTTATTTTATTATTTTATTTGATTTTGTACAGCTTTAACACAGCAGTTCCATCCATTTCTATTATCTCTTGCTTTTATTTCTGTTATTTTTTTGCTTTTTATAATGTTTTTATTTTTATTTTATTTTATAATTTTTTTACAACTTTAACACAGCAGTTCCATCCATTTCTATTATCTCTTGCATTTTAATGAGCTTTTATTTTTATATTTTCATTTTTTATTTAATTTTTAGCACTTTTTTAGTATGTTAGTATTTCATTTAGTTGCCAAGGCAACATTTGTCATTTTTGTTTAGTTTAAGTTTTTCATATAATATTTCTATTTTGTTTTATTTCAGCTTTGTCGGTTTAGTTATTGCTAGTAATAATCCTGGTGGTCAGTGAAGAACAAATATCTCTCTGACTGACGCATCTGTGTTCCCACTTTACAAACAGAAAAGCAGCAGAACATCTGATTGAATAAACACACACACACACACACACACTCACTCACTCACTCACTCACTCACT
>NW_015552535.1:183108-183790 GCF_001515605.1 Sinocyclocheilus anshuiensis
CCACACACACACTCACACACACACACACACACACACACACACACACACTGTGTCAACCGCTTTATTGGATATTCAGGATAAGTTTGGAAATCCTCCATTGACTTTTCACAAAGGGCAGAATTGACGTCATATTAAATATTTACATACTGAATTACTGTCGGTCTTCAGAGCTGGATCTATATCTACAGTAAACATTCATTTTGGAGTGAGCTATATTTGGTTTTAAGAGAGAAGTCGTGTCCTCAGCCGTTACTGAAATAACTCACTCTATTGCGGTTGTGTTTTATTCTCAGGGTGGACGCGAGGCTCCTATGAAGGACACCAAACCCGTGAACTCCAGACGCTACACCGCCACCTTTGACATCGTCAACACCACCAAAAGAGACTCGGGCCACTACCGCTGCATCGTCCGCTCCGAGAAAGGAGTCGGAGTGTCCAGTTACGGAGTTCTGGTGGTCAAACGTGAGTCCACTCACATTAACAGTTCATTAACAGAACAAATGATGGAGAACGTGTGTAATGTCCAGGTTACATTCAGACTAATGTCTTCATGCACCGCATTTTTTTTCACATTGACAGACCATAATATCAAATATCGACCAGTTCCTCAATTCCTTAGTGTGTGGAAATCAAGCAACATATGTACAGTATATATATATATATATATATATATATATATTAG
>NW_015552535.1:184131-185614 GCF_001515605.1 Sinocyclocheilus anshuiensis
TATAAAATGAAAATGTACGCATACATGTTTAGTATTTGGTAGCATTAATTCTACTGCAGAAGTTGAAAATATATAATATTTATAGTATTTCTTCCAATTGTTAATTTTGTCTTTGCAAAGAAAAAAAATAATACAAATAATAAAAAAGAAAAGAAAAGAATGTTGCATGTGTTCAGAATGAGTAATTGTGTAGTTTAGTTTGCATTAAAAGCTCTTATTGGCCATGAAACTGTATTTTCCAATATTTTTAGTACAAAAATATATATTTTCTTATGACAAAGGAATTATTTAGCTGTTTTTTATGGAGCGAATTATGTGAGATATATTATTTGTGAGAAAATCAAGCCAAGTTTCCTCATAAAAAGGCAAATGAGTCTCACAGTTGTAACACACAATACATATATTTGTCCATACCTCTGCATTTTCTCTCAAATAGAGTTTTGTATTTGCAAATGCGTTTGTTTGAAGTCGAGTTTTTCTTTGCAAAGCAAACTGTTTATTTGCAAAACGCTGGATTTGTTTGATGAATATAGGCACAAAATTCGCTCCATAGTTTTTTCTTGTATATTAGTGACAATTGCCTACGTGAAACTAGCGCCAAAGTCAGTTTTTACATGCATTTGGTGCAGAATCTAAAAATGTATAATATTTATCCCAATTATTAATTTAGTTTTTGAAGAAAAGAAATGTGCATGTGTTCAGAATGTGTAATTATGTAGTTTGGTTTCAGTAAAAGCTCTTTTTATACTGTAGAGGATGTTTTATGAGTGAATTATACGGTGGCAGAAAAGTACATTGACAGACCATAATATCAAATATCGACCAGTTCCTCAATTCCTTAGTGTGTGGAAATCAAGCAACATATGTACAGTATATATATATATATATCACTTTGCGTTTGTTTGAAAGTCGAGTTTTTCTTTGCAAAGCAGATTGTGATTATTTGCAAAACGCTGGATTTGTTTGATGAATATAGGCACAAAATTCGCTCCATAGTTTTTTCTTGTATATTAGTGACAATTGCCTACGTGAAACTAGCGCCAAAGTCAGTTTTTACATGCATTTGGTGCAGAATCTAAAAATGTATAATATTTATCCCAATTATTAATTTAGTTTTTGAAGAAAAGAAATGTGCATGTGTTCAGAATGTGTAATTATGTAGTTTGGTTTCAGTAAAAGCTCTTTTTATACTGTAGAGGATGTTTTATGAGTGAATTATACGGTGGCAGAAAAGTGTAAAACAAATCACAATTCTGAAAACAAAATAACAAATTACAAAAAGCAAATGCAAATCTAAAAAACAAAATAACAATTCAGAAAACACAACAACAATTCAGGAAACATTATAACAAGTCAGAAAACACAACGACAAATCAGACAAACCGGAAGAGGTAGGTATAGTTTGAGACAGCGCCATTGGTTTGGGATTACTCACCGCTGACTGGACGAGACATCTGTCAATCAACGTATACAGGGAAGAACC
>NW_015552535.1:186012-192959 GCF_001515605.1 Sinocyclocheilus anshuiensis
TGTTAAAATAGCAGGATTTCTACTATCAAGTATACTACTTGTTGCAAATAGTGGCAATTATCTGCACTTCAGTATTGTAGTACATTATAAAACCGTATACAATAATAACGTATTGTGTAAATTATCATTTTAATTCAAATTATTAAATGGATGCCACGTTATTGGTACAATAAAGCCCTCCCTACACCTACCCTAACCCTACCCGATACTTTATTTTCAACTTTTTGATTATTTCCTTAATTTTTATTGAAAATAAATGCCTTTACGATGTGATACGAGATTTGAAAAGGGAGAAAAAAAAAGTTCGGCAAAAGGCGGGATCGAACCCGGGTCGATCGCGTCAAAAAGCCAACGACACGCGCTTATCCATCTGCGCCACTGGAGCTGATTATTTACAGTCGCTTTTAAAGTGTTGACTAGCCCAATCACAGTTGCAGGGCGGAATTACTGTACATAGCCTCTGCCAACAAGGCAGGCTATTTGCACTAAGTGTAAATAGACACTGTATTTTTTATTCCAGAGTAAGCGCAATTCATACAATACATTTAAACTGAGCTACTTTAATACCATCTCCGAACTTTCTACCACGACTCTGCTGTTCTTCGGCTGGTTCGTCCCTGTATACGTTGATTGACAGATGTCTCGTCCAGTCAGCGGTGAGTAATCCCAAACCAATGACGCTGTCTCAAACTATACCTACCTCTTCTGGTTTGTCTGATTTGTCGTTGTGTTTTCTGACTTGTTATAATGTTTTCTGAATTGTTATTTTGTTTTTTAGATTTGCGTTTGCGTTTGTAATTTGTTCATTTGTTTTCAGAATTGCGATTTTTGAGGTTTTGCACTTCTCGGCCACTGTAGAATTATGACAATTAACCAGTTGTGAAATATTGTTAACATGCATTTGGTGTTTAGCAAAATCAGTTTTGTTGCAGAAGTTCAACATGCATATAATTTCTTCTCATTTTTACATTGGTGAAAAAAAAAGGAAATAAAGTTGCATGAGTTCAGAATCTATTTGCACTGTAAAAGATGTTTTAATGGGTGAATTAGGAAAATCAAGCAGCCTAAAATATCTTTCTTACTGTAGATGCAAAAGAAGATTATCTTATTAGGCAGCGTTAATATGAACAGTCACTTCACTAGTTTTGGATCAGAGCCGGTGTGTGTGTATGTGTGTGTGTGTGAGAGATATATCAGTTGTGTCATTATAACGAGTGTTGGGATTTCCTTTCTTGCGTGTGTTTTCCGTGTTTTGTGTGTGTGTGTGTGTGTGTGTGTGAGTGAGTGTGTGTGTGTGTGTGTGTGTATGAGTGTGTACAGGTTTATACTGTATATCCTGGTGGGGACTTACACCTGAATACACACAGACTCATGGGGACTCATGTCATGGTGGAGACCTAAATTGAGGTCTCCATGGGTACAAAAACTTATAAATCATACAGAATGATTTTTTTTTGAGAAAGTAAAAATGCAGAAAGTTTCCTGTAAGGGGTAGGTTTAGGTGTAGGGTCAGTGTAGAGCGATAGAAAATACGGTTTGTACAGTATAAAAACCATTACGCCTATGGAGAGTCCCTACAAGGATAGCTGACCAGTGTGTGTGTGTGTGTGTGTTGATGAAAGCAGCCAAGGGCAGTGACGGGCATCACAACGCTCTGCTTCCTCCAGGAGAAAGACGCCTGCAGGTTAACAAGACTGACCCGCATCCTGTGACAGCACAATGAGAGTCATAAATCATTTACAGCATGCTTCCTTTCTCTGTCCACTCACTCACTCACTCACTCACACACACACACACACACACACACACAGAGAGACACACACACACACACGCTGCAGGTGCCAGAATGAACTTCTGCCAATGAATTTACCGCCGAAAATACACCTTACTGGCCACAAATATGCTTTTTTTCAGTAGTATATTAAAAATATTTGTATTTAGATTTTTTAAATATGTATAATATTTATAAATATAAATGTATTTATTAATATATTTTTAATACATTTTTAAGGTGCTCCTGGTACATACATACATGCATACATACATACAAATGTATTTTTAATACATTTAGTATTTTTTACATTTTAGGTCAGATTTTATATTAATAAATATATTTTAAAATATTTATAAATATAATTATGTTTTGTATTTACAATGTATTTTTAATATATGACAATGAAATTATTTAGCTGCATTTTCTTTTCTTTTTTGTATATTAGTGGCAGTCAGAATAATATATATATATATATATATATATATATATGTGTATCTGGTGTGTGGTGGGTATTCATTGTGGACCTTATTCTTTTGTATATTGAGTGATACTGTAGTTGGAGGCACTCAGATGCTCTTCTGTATGAAGGACATTGAAAGAGAATGAGAAGGAAGAACAGAACCGAGGGGAAGTAGTGTCCTCCTCGACCTTCTGAGGAGGAAGTTGTCCTGCAGTGTGTGATGAGTTCAGCTCTCTGTCACGTCAAATCAGCTCAGATTCACTCTGAAAGAGAATGGAGGAAAAGCCCAGAACATCCCAATAACAGACGAGAGACACCAGTGAGTGTGTTCCCCGGTCATGCCAGACAAATTATTTATTTATTTTATTTAGTCATTTAGCAGACGCTTTTATCCAAAGTGACTTACAAATGAGGACAACAGAAGCTCTAACATAACAGTAAGCCAAACACCAAAAAAACAACTACATATGTGTATGCACAACCACACACACATACATATATACTGTATACTGTATGTACATACACATTTATAAATTCAATATATACAGTGGGTACGGAAAGTATTCAGACCCCCTTAAATTTTTCACTCTTTGTTATATTGCAGCCAAAATATGTGAAAAATAATGTGTTTTTCGAACAACCTAGTATGAGAGCCTGTTGTAGTACACCCCCAAAACAAAATCAAGACTTTGTAAAATAACATAATAGGACCCCTTTAAAGAAAGAAAAGAAAGTTGCATGTGAAGGAATGGTTTTCGGGTTGAGTTTGAGCTTGGCTCGTTCGGTTTTGATAAAGTGTCCAGATTTGATCAGATGCATGTGAACGACTGAATCACATCTGAACATATGCTCTGTCTGTGATCTTCTGGTCTGTAGATGTGGGTGAGTGACAGCAGACAGCAGTGAAGTGAATCAGATTGAAACGTGTGTGACTCTGTCAGTGGGAGGATGGAGAGAGATGTCGCTGTCGGTGTCGTGGTGTTGTTGGTGTTGCTGTGGGTGTAGCGGAGCGTGTCTGTGGTCACACCTGCACACAGCTGCCAGGATGATGGATGCTCCATTAGCACAGCTGTAATTGGCGTTCTCCACGCTCCAGATCCAGACGCTGCTCTGAGGTTCCTCTACAGACCTGCTGCTGCTGCTATGAGCTCTCAATCTGAGCTACAGTCCATCCGTCTGATGATGATGTTAGTCCTGTGTGCTAAAGACAGCCCTGACACTCTGAATGTACCTCTTATCATCAGCATAGTAGTGAGCACTCACTTTCTCAGTTGCTTTCATACTGTTTTTGCACATTAATTTACTCCATTTTATTTTATTTTATTCTATTCTATTTTATTTTTGTTATTTTATAATTGAATTTGATTTTATTTATAAATTTTTTTTTTATTTTGTTTTATTTTTTCTAATTTTATTTGATTTCATAATTTTTGTTTTGTTTTATTTTATTTTATTTATTATAGTTTTATTTTATTCATTTCTTGTTTCGTTTTATTTAATTTCTGATTCAATTTTAAATTTTGTATAATTTTACTTTGTAATTTTTATTTTAAATAATTTTATTTTATTTTTTATAATTTTATTTTATTCATGTTTTATTTTTTTATAATTGCATTTTATTTTTTATAATATTTAATATTAGTTATGTTTTTTTTTAAATATTATTTAATTTGATATTTTTTATGTTTCATTTAATCTTATTTTTTATAATTTAATTTAATTTTGTATAATTTAATTTAATTTTTTATAATTTAATTTTATTCATGTTTTACTTTATATTTTTATTTTATTTTCCTGAGTTAACATCTAGCCCTAAGATGCCATTGAAGCATATGGTTCCAAGCAAAATAGTGTATTTTTATTGTAAAATATATATATTTTTAAACCTTTTTTAACTTTATTGTAGAGTGTTACTGATGGGTTTGAAACTCGACAGCAAATGCATGATAAACATGATAAACATGATAAAACAGATGTTTTTCCTGTAGAAACATCAGTCACGGGCCTCATTTGTGTTCAGGTTGACTGTGACACCGAAGCAGATTGTCTTGTATTGCTAATAGATTTTCATGCTCTGATGGCGGTTTCTGTGTGGGTTCCTCTACAGACCTGCTGCTGCTGCTATGAGCTCTCAATCTGAGCTACAGTCCATCCGTCTGATGATGATGTTAGTCCTGTGTGCTAAAGACAGCCCTGACACTCTGAATGTACCTCTTATCATCAGCATAGTAGTGAGCACTCACTTTCTCAGTTGCTTTCATACTGTTTTTGCACATTAATTTACTCCATTTTATTTTATTTATTCTATTCTATTATATTTTTGTTATTTTATAATTGAATTTGATTTTATTTATAAATTTTTTTTTTATTTTGTTTTATTTTTTCTAATTTTATTTGATTTCATAATTTTTGTTTTGTTTTATTTTATTTTATTTATTATAGTTTTATTTTATTCATTTCTTGTTTCGTTTTATTTAATTTCTGATTCAATTTTAAATTTTGTATAATTTTACTTTGTAATTTTTATTTTAAATAATTTTATTTTATTTTTTATAATTTTATTTTATTCATGTTTTATTTTTTTATAATTGCATTTTATTTTTTATAATATTTAATATTAGTTATGTTTTTTTTTAAATATTATTTAATTTGATATTTTTTATGTTTCATTTAATCTTATTTTTTATAATTTAATTTAATTTTGTATAATTTAATTTAATTTTTTATAATTTAATTTTATTCATGTTTTACTTTATATTTTTATTTTATTTTCCTGAGTTAACATCTAGCCCTAAGATGCCATTGAAGCATATGGTTCCAAGCAAAATAGTGTATTTTTATTGTAAAATATATATATTTTTAAACCTTTTTTAACTTTATTGTAGAGTGTTACTGATGGGTTTGAAACTCGACAGCAAATGCATGATAAACATGATAAACATGATAAAACAGATGTTTTTCCTGTAGAAACATCAGTCACGGGCCTCATTTGTGTGCAGGTTCGCTCTGACACTGAAGCAGATTGTCTTGCATTGCTAATAGATTTTCATGCTCTGATGGAGGTTTTTGTGTGTGTGTTCTGTATCGAGATGGCGGGTGAATTGGAGCAGGACCGTTGGGGTGGCGACTAATGAAATAGTGCTCATCTAAAACAATGAAGGTCAGGAAATTAATTGGTTTAAGTCATTAGCTCAGAGGAATCAGGCGGCCCGTCTGAAGATTATGCTCTAGATCGCGAGTCGTGGCCTTTGCGGGCGATCGACACGCCGCTGATTAATTGCGCCACTTAAGATTAAAGCCCAGAGACGCGGGGTGGAATTAAACAGCTCTTTGTTGATCTGCGGCTTTTCACTCATCTCAGTGTTTCATTAACAAAATGACTCGCCTTCGAGAGCCACGAGCCGCGCTTCAGTTCATCTGATGATCAACAAGAGCACGAGGATCAGGACGATCAGAAACACAAGACCACAGATTAATGCTCTCACTCGCTCTCATCATTGTGTTCTAGTGAATATTTATTTGAAGTTATTTTAGTATCATTTATATACTATTATAGTTTAATATTTATTTTGTATATTTTTTCTTTTCATTTTAATTTTACATCAAGTTTTAGTCATTTTGTTTGCCTTTTTTGTAATATATATATATATATATATATATATAAAGATATTTAGCATTTCCAATTAATGTAGGCCTGTTACTATTATTATGAAGTAACTTTTAACATTTAAAAATTACAATTAATTTACCCCGCAATAATGACCAAATAACTGACGCGCTGCGAGGATAACAAAAGATTAGGCTATTATTATTTATTTTATTACAAGTAATGACAGTTTTTATGGTTTTAGTTTTAGTTAATAATAACTCTGATCTAAATGTATTGTTACTAAATAAATGATAAAAATAAGATTAAATTTGATTAAACAAATAAATAACACTTTTATTATTTTTTTTGTAGAAAATAAACAATAATGTCACGTGAAAAACCTCATATATTTGCAAAATTACATTTTACTCATAATATTTTACACACAAACTACAGTAGTATGGATTTGATGGCTAAATCAATGACTTTATATGTTGAAATTACATTAATGTTCTCACTCACTCATTTTATTTCTGTTAACATGCATTATATTTCAAGTAACAATTTTTATTTATTTATTTATTTAGTATGGTTTTAGTTTTAGTTAATGATAATAACCCTGATTTCAAACTGGGGTCTGTAGAAAATATTAAAGAAAAATAGTGTAAAAATAAATAATAACAATAAGATTAAACTAAATAAATAAACATAATTTGATTATAATAATTTAATAAATAAAATGTTGATTAAATAAACAATTAAAATAAATAATATATCAGTAATGTAACATTAAAAAAAATCCAAATAATATTTTACTTTTATTTATAATGCAAAATTTTCACAGTATAAGATGACTCTTTACACTTGAAAATACATAGATGTTGTTTTAATATTCCTTGCATGAGGATGATCTATACTACAAGCTACTTAACAAAAAAAAAGTAGATGCGCTAACTGTATTCAGTCTACTTTATTTTCAGCTAGTTAAAGTGACCTTTTCTTTCAAGTTACATAACTATGATATTACAGATATGACGGCTGAAGACGTCCTCATATGTGACCCTGCAGCACAAAAGCAGTCTTAAGTCGCTGGGGTATATTTGTAGCAATAGCCAACAATACAT
>NW_015552535.1:193175-196737 GCF_001515605.1 Sinocyclocheilus anshuiensis
ATCCTAACAAACCATACATCAATGGAAATTTCAAAAAATTGACCCTTATGACTGGTTTTGTGCTCCAGGGTCAAATATTACAGATATGACGGTTGAAAATGTTGTCATAATATGAATATTGTCACTCTCTCAGAGCCTCCGATCCCCATCGCTCCTCCTCAGCTGACGGCGGTCGGCGCCACCTACCTGTGGATCCAGCTCAACGCAAACTCCATCAACGGCGACGGGCCGATCGTGGAGAAGGAGGTGGAGTACCGCACGCTTTCCGGAAGCCTGATCGACAGCCAGCCGGTCGACAAACCCAACCACAAGATCGGCCACCTGGACCCCGACACCGAGTACGAGATCAGCGTGCTGCTCACCAGACCCAACGAGGGCGGCACCGGGGCCCCAGGGCCCCCGCTCAGGGCCCGCACCAAGTGCGCAGGTGAAAAACTCTCGCTTTACTAGATTACAGCTGATTTATTTGACAACCAGTGATGGAGAAGCTGCACTGAAAGCTGTTAAACTACAGTCAAGTTTCTCTAGTTTCCCATACCAGTGTTCTTTTAGATACTTTTGTAGTTTTTTACATTTTATTTAATTTAATTGTATTTATTTTTAATTTAGTTACATTTTTAATTAATTTTTATTTTATTTCATTTTTAATTTCAGCTAAAGTTTGATTAATTTTGTTGCGTGTTGTTTATTCATTTTTATTTATTAGTTCTACTTTATTTAGTTTTAGTTAGTTTAGTAATTTAACTTGTAATAAAATTTAATGCAATAAAGGTTTAACTGAAATAAAATAAGCTTAAAGTTTTATTTTATTTCATTTCTAATTTCAGCTAAAGTTTTAGTAATTTTGTTGCGTGTTGTTTTTTAATTTTTATTTATTAGTTCTACTTTATTCAGTTTTAGTTATTTTAGTAATTTAACTTATAATAAAATTGAATATAATAAAGGTTTAGCTGAAATAAAATAAGCTTAAAAATTAATTTTATTTCATTTTTTATTTCAGATAAAGTTTTAGTAATTTTGTTGCGTGTTGTTTATTAATTTTTGTTTATTAATTCTACTTTAATTTTAGTTATTTTAAAACTTCAACTTTTAATAAAATAAGTTTAGCTGAAATAAAATAAGCTTAACATTTTATTTGATTTCAGTTAACAATTATTTCATTACAAGTAACAAAAATGTTTAGATTTCTTTACAGTACAGTGCTATAGTGAGTTGACAACATAAAAAACCCTAAATATTTTACAAAATAATTGTTTTAAATGAATGAATCATTTGATTAAAATTAAAAAAAGATTAAATAATCAAACAAAGAAATTATACATCTAACAGTACAGTACTATAATGAGTAGAAGTGAAACATTATATTTTCCACATTTTTAACATTAATTTTTCACAGTATAATTTGGGGTTTTATTCATAAAATATTTATGTATTTATTTATTTATATATTTCTTTCTTTTTTATTTATTTATTTTATTTTTAGTATGGGAGTCAGTGCTCATCTAAAATATTGAAAACCCTTGATCTATACTCTAAGATACTAACAAAAAAAAGCTGCTGTTGAATCTATTCACTTTAAGCTAAACTAAAGTGACATTTTCTTTTTAGTTACGTACCTACAATATTATAGATAATATAATCAGATCAGAGTGTACTGTATTTGGTACAAAAACAATGAAAATGTGAGGTGACAATATTACATTTATATTTATGCATTTAGCAGATACTTTTATCCGAAGTGACTTACAATACTTAACATTATACCTGTACTGCTACATTTACATTAAATACAACTGATGAAACCATTTACATTAATAATTTGATACAAAAAGATCAAATGTTGTGCAGAACCTTAAATGAATCAGTGATTCTGAATATGAAGTGATCTGTGAATCTTTTTTTGAATCTTATTTATTTGAACTGCTTCACCACAGTCCAAATGAACTGATTCACCACAACAAACTGATTCACTACAATGAACTGATTCACTACAATATACTGATTCACCACAACACATTGATGTACTACATTGAACTGATTCACTACAGTGAACTGTTTCACTGTAATACATTGATTCACTACAGTATACTGATTCACTACAATGAACTGATTCACTATAATGAAATGATTCACTTCAATATACTGATTCACTACAATGAACTGATTCACCACAACGAACTGATTCACTACAACGAACTGATTCACTACAGTGAACTGTTTCACTGTAATAAATAGATTCACTACAGTATACTGATTCACTACAATGAACTGATTCACTACAACGAGCTGATTCACTACAATGAACTGATTCACTACAATGAACTGATTCACTATAATTAAATGATTCACTACAATATACTGATTCACTACAATGAACTGATTCACCACAACGAACTGATTCACTACAATGAACTGATTCACTACAATATACTGATTTACTACAATGATCTGATTCACTATAATGAACTGATTCACTATTAGTTCACTATTATGAACTGATTCACTACAAAAAAAACGAGTTGGTTCACTACAGTGAATCTTAAAGTATTTCAGTTAGTTTTAGTGTAAGTTAGTGTCTTCCCAATCACTGGTTGTGTTGTTGTGTTCAGTGTGTTGAGATTCGTTCATGTGAGTCATTTAACAGGGTCTTCAGTGAATCTCTAGAGTTTGGTGTCATTTAAGGGTCGTCAGCGCAGATGCAGCTCGTTTCTGAACTGATGAGGAGTTCATTAGCTAAATAAACACTGTGTTTGTTGTTGTTTAGATGCGGTACGAGTGCGGTCCTGTGTTTCTCTAGTAATGGCGCAGGAAAGCATTAGTGTTATTAAGGGTTTGACAGAGCGCCGGGCACATTAGCATCACGCCGCCGGAGCCCAGGGCCCCCAGCAAACCACATGCAATTATCACAGTAATTAAGCAGGTGCAATGACTCTCATTCCCGATGACTGTTGTGATCGTAGCAGCGCTCAGGTTCGCCGCGTGACGCTCCCACGCCAGGCTAATCGCTAGTCCATTAGCCCGAGCGCTAACTGCCCATTAGCGCATCACAGGATTCATCAGCCAATCAGACGAGAGATGCTCCGGGCCATAAAGAGCGGAACGCAAAACTGAATTTACATCAATTATCATTTCATTCCATTGACTGTCCGGTCATTAGCATATGTTTGCTCTGACTGCCTTTAACAGAACGACAGAAGAGCAGAGCAGAGGCTTTCTGAGAAACAACACATGCTCGGTTTACATATTATGATAGTGCCATGGCATACTGCTGTATATACAGTATACATATACATATACTTAGGTATAAACATACGTACAGTAGACATTAACAGGCATACACTGTATACATTAAATATTATATATAATATATGTATTATATATTTGTGTGTGAAAAAATGTGAAGTATATTATGATAAATAGATAATATAACAACATATTATACATATACATATGCATTTGTTCATAAACATATCTACATTTGTGTATGAATGCCTTTTATGCCAAAAATCATTAGGATATTAAGTAAAGATCATGTTCCATGAAGATATTTTGTAAATGTCCT
>NW_015552535.1:196810-198496 GCF_001515605.1 Sinocyclocheilus anshuiensis
TTGCTAAGAACTTCATTTGGACAACTTTAAAGATGATTTTCTCAATATTTAGATTTTTTTGCACCCTCAGATTCCAGATTTTCAAATAGTTGTATCTCAGCCAAATATTGTCCGATCCTAACAAACCGTACGTCAATGGAAAGATTATTTATTCAGCTTTCAGATAATGTATAAATCTCAATTTCTTATGACTGGTTTTGTGGTCCAGGGTCACATATATGTTTGTCTATGTATGTAAGTATTTACATAATGTGTGTGTGAATGTGTCTGTGTATATATACATACATTCATAAATATTGTACATACACATATATACATACATATTTATTTATTTATGTTTATGTATGCGTGTGTGTGTGTGTATATATATATATATGCATACATACATACCTACATACATATATATTTACATATGCAAATTTGTTTTATATTTTGTGTATTTTTGTGTATTTACACAAAATAGTTTATACACAAAAATGCACAAAAATAGGTCTATTTGTTTAATCAGTATGTACATGCATACATGTTTGTATAAATTATATTTGCATATATAAATACTGTACATACAATGTGTAAGTAAGTGTATATACAGTGGGTACGGAAAGTATTCAGACCCCCTTAAATTTTTCACTCTTTGTTAGTTCTCTGACAAAGTAACATTTAAATTTAAACATATTATACATGTTTAGGGCCCATTTGAAATGACTTTTTCCTAAATTCCGTTTTATTTATTTATTTTTACAAAATTTTTTTTTTTTCTGGATTAAAAGCATTAACTCATAAAACATACAAATGTAAAAATATTAACAAAAAATGTATTCATCCAAAATTTGTCAAATTACATGACATTCTACACTATACTGTAAATTCAATTTTTTTACTGAATTTTGTGATTCCGTCTACAATTTTCACATCGCAGTGGCATCCAAATATCTGAGAAATGGAGGGTTATTTTTTTGCTTTTTAATTACATTTAGTGCAAAAAAGTACTTAAATTTAGTCATTATAAATAAATTAAAAATAAGTCAAAATAGAGATATTACTTCTGTTTCATTAATCACATTTACATATTCGGCAGATGCTTTTATTCAAATCAACTCACATTATTCAAGATATGCATTTTATCATTTTATGCATTCACTGGGATTCGAACCCTTGACTTTGTGTTGCGAGCACCAACAGTAATGCATGCTGGAAATGGCAGGTCAGGTCAGCGCATTGCATTATGGGATAATGTGCATACTATAAATATAGCAGAAGTTCTGGCAGTGTGATATTGTGAAGAGTTTGTGGACGAGACAAACGGTTTCCTGACACATGAAGCAGAGAACAGAAAGACGATGACAGTCGTTTGCTCTCTTTCTCTCTGGACTCGCGCGTCAGAAGCTCTTGGCTAGTGGCGCGTGCGAACACAATGCTGTAATTGAGGAATTCTGACGGATCCCACAGCGCCGGAGTGTGACAGACAGAACTGCAGACTCTGCTGTAATGACCGTTCGCTGCGGCTTGCCTTCAACACACTACAGTACACAACAAAAACACCCTTTCTCTCAGATTTACTGTACCACACTGATGAGAGTTACAGCAGCTGCAGAATCTGAGCTATAGAGAAACGGTACTTTGAAAATTATAATGATTATATTATATTAATTATATAATTATATTATACTATATATACATATATAC
>NW_015552535.1:198791-200223 GCF_001515605.1 Sinocyclocheilus anshuiensis
ATATATATATATATATATATATATATATATAATGTGAGTCATATATTCATATATACTGTATGTGTTACTATGTTTTACATCATCAACATATACATAAATCTATATACTTATACTATATACATAATGAATATGCACAGTACACACACATATAATATTTAAACATAATCTATTATTTTGAATGTGATTAATCACGATTTATCATTTTGCAGCCCTACTCATAATAAGTTTACTACTGCAAAGTGATTTTTTTATATTTTGTATCATTTGGGAAGAAATTATTCAGATTATTTTAAATGTATATATGACACATTCTATATAACTATAATAATTGTATTTATTTATTTTCAAAAATATATTTTAATATTATTTGGAGGATAAATTGTTAATGTTAATTAATATAGATTAGTAAATAAAAATATAAATTAAATCAGTTATTAATTCATCATTTATCAAGTGATTTTTTATGTTTTATATTATTTGGGGGGATTAAATAATTTAGAAAATTAAAGTAAATAAAAAACGTATAACATATAAAAACTTACATGAATGCATATTTTATAATATTCAGGGGAGAAATTATTAATTTAAATAAATTCATTTATTAAAGTAAAGTAAAAAAATTAAATTAATTTCTAAATAAACATATGCTGTTGTCTCATTACTGAAAAAAATGGAAAATAAATAAATAAATATATTTTATATTATTTGGGTGAGAAATGATAAATTATCTATATTATGAAAGTAAATAAAAAATAAATCGGTTATTAAATAAAAGTGTGCTGTTATCTCATTATTACTGAAAAAATGAAAAGTTGTTGATATGCTGAAAATATATCAAAAAGTCTAAATATAATATATGGTGAATTTATATATAATTTAAATTCTATATAGTTGAAAATTTGCGAGGCCGCTCTCTGGTCTGGTGTGTGTTAGCTCTCTGAACACGCTACAGTCGGTTTCTGGAAGTATTTTCTGTGATCTCCTGAACTGTACTGATAAGTGCTGCGCCTCGTTCCTCTTCCTCTGCTTCCTCCGCCGCCGCGATCATTTTTCTTGCGCTAAGGACTCGTGTCGCACTGAAGGTGACTTTCAAGAGTGTTTTTGAGCTCTGTACCATCAGGCCTGTGAGAGATTTAGTTTTTCATTTCCAGCGGGATCAACACGTTTAATTCTCCTGTTGGGAGAAGCGGAGCGCAGAGGAGCAGAGAACGAATCCGGCGCTCAAAGAGAAGAGAGGAGACGCCATCTGACAGCACACACACACACACACACACTCTCACACACACACACACACACACACTCACACTCACACTCACACTCACACACACACAGGTTTGTTTTTGTGAAAAGTGGGGACATCCCATAGGCGTAATGGTTTTTATACTGTACAGACCGTATATTCTATTGCCCTACACCAACCCTACCCCTAAAC
>NW_015552535.1:200247-205581 GCF_001515605.1 Sinocyclocheilus anshuiensis
CTCTCACACACACACACACACTCTCTCACACACACACACACACACACACACACACTCGCTCTCACAGATACAGATACAGATGCTAATAAAATATTACTTTGGGGGAGAAATTGCAAATGCAAATTATTTTGATTACTGAGGTAGATAAAAAGTAACAAAATAAGTAATACATTAATAATTTATTAGTGTATAATGTTAAAAATACTCCTTATTTAATAAATTTAAAATAAAAATAATTAAATAGTTAAAAAATAAAAAATATATATATATTTAATTATTTGGAGATATTTAAAATAAAAAAGTAAATCGATTAGATTAGTAAATAAAAAATAAATTAGTAAAATCAAAATTTTTTCATCAGTCATCACAAATGATTACTACACAGTGTGTGTGTGTGTGTGTGTATATATATATAATCAATTAGATTATTAAAGTAAAAATAATTCAATAAATTATTAAAAAAAGTGTGCTGTTGTCTCATTATTACTGAAAAAAAAATTAGAAAGTGATACTGAAAATATATTAAAAAAAAAGTCTGTACACTGAAAAAAAACAAGTTGTTGTAGAAACACTCTTCAATAAGAAATTGCTAGTACATTTCACAATTAATTACTAAGAAACAGGAAGTAACACATTGAAATAAATGTGAAATTCTGAAGCAAAAAAGACTGGAATAGTGTTTTCTTGTAAACACTAAAATAATCTTTGTTTTATTTACAACCTCAAATAATAATTTTAGCAGTGTATCATATATATGGACTTTATCTATAATTTAGGTGATATATAAATAAATGATATGTAATGTAAGAGTTGAAGACCACTCAGAGCGTGAAATCAGACGTGTAAAGAGAAGAGGAAAGAGAACGGGACAAAGAAGCAGAAAGGAGAAGAAATGCCAGACGGGAATATTACATGATCATACTGTACTATCAGACACAGAAACATCTGATTCTCAACTTCTGTGATCAGAAACTATCGTTCAGTCAACATGAGACCATGATGATGAGGACGAACATGCATACACTCTCTCTCTCTCACGCACGCACGCACTCACTCACTCACTCACACTCACTCACTCACTCACTCACTCACTCACTCACTCACTCACTCACTCACTCACTCACTCACTCACTCACTCACTCACTCACTCACTCACTCACTCACTCACTCACTCACTCACTCACTCACTCACTCACTCACTCACTCACTCACTCACTCACTCACTCACTCACTCACTCACTCACTCACTCACTCACTCACTCACTCACTCACTCACTCACTCACTCACTCACTCACTCACTCACTCACTCACTCACTCACTCACTCACTCACTCACTCACTCACTCACTCTCTCTCTCACTTAGTGTGAGTGTGCGTATGTGTGTGTGTGCGTGCGTGTGTGTGAGGGTGTTGTTTTCTTGTAGCTTGAGGTTGTGAAGCAGTATTATCCACAGGACTTTTATTATGCCTTCTGATAGTAAGGTTTACTTTAGCACTTTGTCATTTGAGGAGAGTCCCGCTGTAACTGTGCTCGCTTCCTGTAAATGCTTCGAATCCCAACAGAACTGTTAACTGAACTGAGTTAAAAAATTTGAATTCTGTCATCATTTACTCATAAATATGAATTAATATGTATTATAAAAATTACATTAAAAAACAAAATTAAAATGAAGTATCACACACACAAAATCTGTCATAATTGACTCACTCTTGATTATATTTATTTTATTATATTTATAATATTGTTATATTTCTTTTACTGTAAATATTAAATAATTATAAGTAGCGATAATTGTAAGTATATTACATTTACCCACCCTGAATAAATAGTGTTATATTATATTAGATTTTATCTATTTTATTACATTTATTGCGTTATATTATACATATTAAATAATTGATGATATACTGTATATTAAATAAAAAATGCAATTAAAATTCTGTCATTTACTCAATCTAAATTGCATTTATTTTATTAATTAATATTTAAAATTATTCATATTATTATTATTATGAAATATTATATTATATTATATTATATTATATTATATTATATTAGCGAAGTGCACTCTGGGGAGAGTGATTGAGTTTTGAGAAGCTGTCATTATTGCGTATGAAAGCGCTTTGAAGCGGATGAAAGCAGCGGCGTTACGCAGATGGCTCTGTTGATATCGCAGAAATCCTTTCATAAACAATAATGATTCTTCTGAAACACACGCACACATGAAACACTCTCGCTGCGTTTGATATTTACTCTCAGATTGACTTTCTTTAGGTCGCTTGTGTTTACTGAAGAGTTTCCTCGCTGGACTCCAGCTCCACGCTCAAACACGGCCTCAGATGATTATTGTTTCATGCTAAAACATCACACTCTTACTTGAAATGAGCAAACTGTGCAACATTACAAAGATTAAAGGCTCTAGCTTCGATATTCCACCACTGTTCTGATAAAACTCTGTTGCAGTGACAGTAATTTATTAATTTATGTCAAGAGTACCAAATAATAAATCTGTATGTGTGATATTTCATATCCACACGCATTCATATTCAGTCACGTCTGCAGTGGTTTATTTGTGTTACCATAGCTTCACTGAACAGCGTCAATAAGGGCTTATAGTCCAAAGACGCGCATACATTGAGAAATATGTTTACTTCATAATATTAATATGTTTTATTATCAGCAACATTGATATATAACCCAGCATTAAATCATGTGAAGGTTTTGCAGTGACTCTTTCTGCAGGTTACTGTCAAGTCTTTATAAACGAGAACCAATTCATTCAAACGCACTGATTGATTCAGTAACAAAATAATTGACTGTCTTTATAAGTGAATCATTGAATCAATCATTCAACCAACTTGTTCAAAGCATCAAGGAGCGAAACAACTGATTCTTTCTGAGTCACTCACTGATTGATTCATACAGTAATATGTTCAGAAACATTAATTGATTCAGGAACAAAACAACTGACTGTCTTTATGAGCGAATCACTGAATCATTCATTCAACCGATTCATTCAAATGCACTGATTGATTCAGGAACAAAATAATTGACTGTCTATATAAGTGAATAATTGAATCGTTCATTCAACCAATTTGATAAAAACACTGACTGATTTGAGAACAAAACAAATAACAGTCTTCATGATGACTCTGATTCAAATGATTCATTCCAAAACACTGATTGATTCAGGGACAAAACAGTGGACTGTCTTTATGAGTGAATCACTGAATCATTCATTCAACCAATTCATTCAAATGCACTGATTGATTCAGGAACAAAACAACTGACTATCTTTGAGTGAATCACTGAATCATTCATTCAACCAATTCATTCAAATGCACTGATTGATTCAGGAACAAAACAACTGACTATCTTTGAGTGAATCACTGAATCATTCATTCAACCAATTCATTCAAATTAAGTGAATCATTGAATCGTTCATTCAACCAATTTGTTAAAAACACTGACTGATTTGAGAACAAAACAAATAACAGTCTTCACGATGACTCTGATTCAAATGATTCATTCCAAAACACTGATTGATTCAAGGACAAAACAGTGGACTGTCTTTATGAGTGAATCACTGAATCATTCATTCAACCGATTTGTTCAAATGCACTGATTGATTCAGGAACAAAATAATTGACTGTCTATATAAGTGAATAATTGAATCGTTCATTCAACCAATTTGATAAAAACACTGACTGATTTGAGAACAAAACAAATAACAGTCTTCATGATGACTCTGATTCAAATGATTCATTCCAAAACACTGATTGATTCAAGGACAAAACAGTGGACTGTCTTTATGAGTGAATCACTGAATCATTCATTCAACCGATTTGTTCAAAACATCAAAGAGCGAAACAACTGATTCTTTCGGAGTCACTCACTGATTGATTCATACAGTAATATGTTCAGAAACACTAATTGATTAGAACAAAACAGCTGACTGTCTTTTTGAGTGAATCATTGAATCCTTCTTTCAACCGATTTGTTAAAAACACTGACTGATTCGAGAACAAAACCAGATAACAGTCTTCATGATGACTCTGATTCAAGTGATTCATTCCAAAACACTGATTGATTCAAGGACAAAACAGTGGACTGTCTTTATGAGTGAATCACTGAATCATTAATTCAACCGATTTGTTCAAAACATCAAAGAGCGAAACAACTGATTCTTTCTGAGTCACTCACTTATTGATTCATACAGTAATATGTTCAGAAACACTAATTGATTCAAGAACAAAACAGCTGACTGTCTTTATGAGTGAATCATTGAATCCTTCTGTCTTTATGAGTGAATCACTGAATCATTCATTCAACCGATTTGTTCAAAAACGCATGAGACACGCAATGGTTAACTCTATTTTACTGTTTATTAATTAGCACTGAATTTATACTTCCATTTTGTTTCGATTTTTGAACCAAAACCTTGAATATAATGAGCTGATTATCCCATAATGATTGGCATTATGATTCAGCATCATTCATACATTCCAATGCTAAATTATTTTGATTTATTTTTCAATTAATTCAGTATTTATATAATTTATTTAAATGTATATTTTTAATTAAATTTTTCAAATGTATGTCTATGATTAATAACTAAACTTTGTGGTCAGTACGTTTTTCTTTTTGGAGGAGGGGGAATGTGCAAGAATGCATTCATTGGCAGCTAAAAATTCAGCTTTGCATCACAACAAAAATGACATTTGACTATATATTCACACAGAAAACATCTATTTTAATATGCAATAATATCTCACAATTTTTCCTGAATTTTTGATCAATGAAATGCAGCCTTGCTGAGCAGAAGAGACTCTTTCTCACTTTCAAACAATAGTGTGTGTGTGTATTAGTCAGGATTTCGTCTCACATAGTTTTATCCAGTTTTGTGTCCAGGAGGAGACGCGTTTCTCTCCAGCTACGGTCAATTTGTTCCCCTTCATGCAGGACTAATGCTTTTATTCTCTCCTCTATCCGGCCTCCATCATCCCGCGCTCTCAGCCGCTCAGAGATATGATGATGATGATGATATAACATATAGTTTACATGCGTGTTTTGGTGAGCGTGTGCAGAATGTAATGACCGGCGAGCTGATAATGTGACAATGATAACGCCGGCCTTATTTAAATGTCAAGCCTTCGCTGGGCTCTGATAGTTGACATCTAAATGTCAATTAGAATTATTTGAACGCAGGACTCATGGGAATGAAACGAGTGCAGGGAATAGTGATGAAACGCACGCACGCACACACACACACACACGCACGCACGCATACACACTCACACACACACACACTCTCTCACACACACACACACGCA
>NW_015552535.1:206151-208446 GCF_001515605.1 Sinocyclocheilus anshuiensis
GTGGAGTTATGCCCCGATGCGCGCGCACACACACACACACACACACACACACACACACACACACTCTCAATCACACACAGACACACACACACACAGACACACGCTCTCTCACACACACACACACACACACACACAGACGCACGCTCTCTCACACACACACACACCTGCAATGCTATTACTCAGATCTGGGGATGGGAAAAGCTGCAGAATTGACCACACGCTCTGTGTTTTATTAGGATCTGCTCTCATCTATCTCCAGTTTAACTTCAGAGGCCATTATTTTTTAGCGCGGTGTTGGAGTTGGGGATAAAAGCGGCGGTGTTCCTGTCAGCGTTTCAGAGTTTATAGCCGTGTCGCTGCGACAAATCCATCCAAGGCTCCACCATGACCTTTCACCCTTAAGCTCCTCCTGATTGGTCCACCGGTGATGGGAGCCGTCTTTCTCTGCTTCAGAGATATAGGTGTTAAGCAGGAGGTCAAAGGTCAGAGGGGTCACGGAGAAAGACGCCATTCTGTTCACTAGTGTTTAAATATGACGGGATGTCCCGAAGCAGCTTAAACTGAGAGAGAATGGAGAGTGTTTAGAGGCCAGCGGCAGGAAGCACACGATTCATTGAGAAAGTGCTGAAACTCCATAAAACTCCATAAAAGAAATTCAATCACAGAAAATCACAGCAGCTCATATGTGAGAATGAATGGAAGTGCTAGCCACATCATTCTTAATATTAGGAACACGTTATATACTGTATACATGTAATATATATTATATTTATATATTTAATCTATGTATCTAGATTTATATATTTGTGATTAATGTTAAATATGATTTAACATATACTTTTATATTACTTTTTAATATTATAGTACTTTATTTTATTTGTATATTAAGTATTAATTTATACAGAAATAAGAATAACATGTTGTGTCTATTAGGGGTGTAACGATTCATCGATACGATGTCTGACGATACGATGCATCGATGCATCTGTAGTATAAATAGGCACCTTTATTTTGGCACGGTCCACATTTTCACATAATGTCCGTCTATGCATTACCGCCAACGCGTGCATTCTCGTGGCGGAACAGTCGTTCGAAGTTTTCTGCGCACACAACTGAAGCACGCGCACGCACACAGATAGCTGCGTCTACACCGCTTGAATATTAAATTGAGCTCTCTTACACTTTTTTGTGCAAGGATGAATAAATACAGACAAAATTACTTCAAAATGCGCGTTTTGGCGCGTCGGTTAGGCGTATGTCTTAACGTAAACAGTTGAGAAAGAAAAGGCATGTGTATCAGTAGTTAAATCCGTGCTTTCGTTCTTAAAGTGAAAGCAAACTAATAATAAATCTAATGCTGTTAAAGAAAAATACAAGTGCTCATTGCTCCTGACTTAACCTTTGTAACATAAAAAATTATTAATCTATATTTTATTAATACAGTGAAGACTATGCACTTATTTTACATTTGATTATTACATTTCTGTAGCGTACCTGAAAATTGATTTTAGACTGAGCTGAAAAACCTGAAAAGCACTGTTTCTTTGTATTTATTTTCTGCTATTGCTTGTAATTTGGTTATCTGTAGAAAAGATTTTTAGCACTGAGCCCACAGTAGCAGCCAGAATTGTTTTTCCAATTGTTTATTTTCTTTATTATAAAAAAAAAAAAAAAAGTGTAGGCCTATTTTTTTGTTGTGAATGTCTCAAAATGAGGTACAGGATGTGAAAATTTCAGATAAATGTTCATTTTATACATTTTGGTTGCATTTGTGAGTTAATAAAAATGTAGATGGTGGTTTAAAATAGATATATAATATCATAATATCGATATATCGATCGATTTTATATTTTTGTATATTTGATTAATATTCTTTAATTTTATATGAATATTAATTTAATATGTTATTATTTATATAATACAATGTTATGTATAATATTTGTTTATTTATTTATTTATATCAAAACAGGGAGTTATTATTTTACTATATATTTATTTATATAATGTAATGTTATTATGTATAATATTTATTTATTATAAAGTTATTAAGCTTTGTTTAACGTTAACAATCATTTAACATTTCTGTATAAATATATACATATTAATGTCGAGTAGTAAATTGTCTGCTATTGTGAACATAACCTGTGAGCTGAGCGTATTAAAAGAGTGGAGTCTGCTCACTTCAGTGTGTGTGAGAGTGTGTGTGTCTTATCTCTCTCACTGCAGTTTGTTCGACTCACTCACTCACACTCACTCAAACACACTCACTCACTCACACTCACTCACTCACTCACA
>NW_015552535.1:210633-211434 GCF_001515605.1 Sinocyclocheilus anshuiensis
AAATTAAAAGTTTGTTGTCATTTGGAAGTGTGTAGGCCTTCTTGCATTATTATGCTGTTACATTATGATTAAATATTCAGTGATATAAAATGGTCTTTAAAAGGACAATAATATCGCTTATCGCAATTATTTCTGGGGCAATATATCACACAACAAAAAGTTGTTACCGTGACAGGCCTATATGTAAATATGTTTAAATGTGTTTTTGCGTTTTATTAGTAACAGAAATAAATAGGTAGTGTCTATATATATATATATATATATATATGTGTGTGTGTGTGTGTGTGTGTGTGTATATATTTATATAAGTGAGTGTCTATTGTGTAATATTTAACATTTTGAAATATATTTTATATTTTTGTATATTTGATTAATATTCTTTAATTTTATATGAATATTAATTTAATATGTTATTATTTATATAATACAATGTTATGTATAATATTTGTTTATTTATTTATTTATATCAAAACAGGGAGTTATTATTTTACTATATATTTATTTATATAATGTAATGTTATTATGTATAATATTTATTTATTATAAAGTTATTAAGCTTTGTTTAACGTTAACAATCATTTAACATTTCTGTATAAATATATACATATTAATGTCGAGTAGTAAATTGTCTGCTATTGTGAACATAACCTGTGAGCTGAGCGTATTAAAAGAGTGGAGTCTGCTCACTTCAGTGTGTGTGAGAGTGTGTGTGTCTTATCTCTCTCACTGCAGTTTGTTCGACTCACTCACTCACACTCACTCAAACACACTCACTCACTCACACTCACTCACTCACTCACA
>NW_015552535.1:211452-212319 GCF_001515605.1 Sinocyclocheilus anshuiensis
GACACACACTCACTCACTCACACACACACATTCACTCACTCACTCACTCACACTCACACACTCACACACACACACACACACACACACACACACACTCACACTCACACACACACACAGCAGATAGTGTGTGTAAATAAGAGTGATTTGTCTGCTGGAGTTTTTCCTCTCTGCTGGGGTTAATCAATAGTCTGTTAATAGTATTTTCAGTGAATGTCAGCAGGTAATCAATGAGTTAAAACAGAGGAAGAGGAGTTTGAAGGGCAGAGAGAGCCGATGGCTAGAAACACACACACACACACACACACACACACACATCCTTACAGTGAAATGACTTCATCTGTGAAGAACCGTTTATAATAATGCATATAATGCATGATTGTAAACAAAGTTATAGCTAAAGTATATAATAACACACAACTTTCTGAATCACCGTCCTTCCTCTATAAGATTCTGCAGAGATGCAGGAGAGTAAAGTGTGATGAAGTGTGTGTAAGACAGGCTTTTGTTGTGCAGCAGATTTACGGAGGCGTTTGAGACTCTGTTTGTATGGAAATGCTGCTTCGCTCCTAACGGCGAGGTTGAGCTGCTGCTAGGGCAGGATTAGACCCTTATTTATATCAAGCCTTAGCTCACGCATGTGATTAGTCAAGTCAAGTCAAGTCACCTTTATTTATATAGCGCTTTTAACAATACAGATTGTGTCAAAGCAACTGAACAGCATTAATTAGGAAAATAGTGTGTCAATAATGCAAAATGACAATAGTAAACACTAATTTTTCAGTTAAAGACAGTTCATCATTGAATTCAGTGATGTCAACATCCAGCTCAGTTTAAATAGTATCTTTGCAATCAAGTCAACGGTATCGC
>NW_015552535.1:213366-215058 GCF_001515605.1 Sinocyclocheilus anshuiensis
ACATGATCTTCAGAAATCGTTCTAATATGCTGATTTGCTGCTCAAGAAACATTTCTGATTATTATCAATAATTAATATTAATATTAATTAATATTAATATATAATGTTAATTAATAATATTAAATAATATGATCAATAATCAGCATATTAGAATGATTTCTGAAGATCATGTGACACTGAAGACTGGAGTAATGATGCTGAAAATACAGCTGCGCATCACAGAAATACATTACAGTTTAACAGATATTCACATAGAAAACAGCTGTTTGAAATTCTAATAATATTTCACATTTTTTTACTGCATTTTTGATAGTAGTAGTAGAAGTAATATCTTTATTTGTCCCTTCACAAAGCAATTTCTGCAGCATCAACCTCACAAACAGATCATTTATAGAAGACATCATGACAAAAACTGATCAAATAAAACATCACAGCAAACACAACCACAACAAAACCTGGACCACAAAACCAGTCATAAGTGCCAATTTTCCATGCATCCATTGATGTATGGTTTGTTAGGATCGGACAATATTTGGCCGAGATACAACTATTTGAAAATCTGGAATCTGAGGGTGCAAAAAAATCTAAATATTGAGAAAATCATCTTTAAAGTTGTCCAAATGAAGTTCTTAGCAATGCATATTACTAATCAAAAATTAAGTTTTGATATATTTACGGTAGGAAATTTACAAAATATCTTCATGGAACATGATCTTTACTTAATATCCTAATGATTTTTGGCATAAAAGAAAAATGTATAATTTTGACCCATACAATGTATTGTTGGCTATTGCTACAAATATACCCCAGCGACTTAAGACTGCTTTTGTGCTCCAGGGCCACAAATATTAAAATATAATATTTAAAATTCACAGTACACCTTTATCTTTATGGTGTACTGTGAATTTTTAATATTGTATTTGAATCTGATCAAATAAATACAGCCTTGTAAACCTCTGTTTTCTCAGACGTTCTCGTGGCTCTGGTCAGTCTCTCTCTCTCTCCGCAGTCGTTCTGTAAGAAGCTCGGGATCTCATTATTCCCTCTCAGCATCAGCAGGGTTTGCTCCTCCGCTGTTAAGGCAGCACTTCGCTCAATCACAGACCGCTGTTCTTCTTCTCATCCGCTTCACAATGACTCCTTCAGTTCAAACTGAAAGGGAAAATCACCGGGTTTCCTTTTTTGCAGAATATCAAGCTCTCATTTAGAAAGTTTGCTGTTCTTTGTGCCGGATATATTTCTCAATAGCGCAGCGCCGAAGTGCTCAGATTGTTCTCGCCAATGCTTTCCTTCATATTCGCACTCCAAAGGAACAGGAGCCGGTCGCCACAGGAAACAGTTTTATTGTGTGTCGAAATGAAAAGCGTTCGACTGTCAGCGCTGAAGAACGTGATGGAGACGCGGCTGTGATACTGGAGTTTGACTAAGTTTGAATATTGAGTGTATTATGCTTATGTAATATTTATATTATTTATATTTTACTTTTATTTGTAAAGATTTTTATTATTAATTAAATCACTTAAACCATAGAAACTACTTTTTCATTACAAATAAAAAAATGTAAATATCTAAATATATTATGTAAATAAATATATAACTTACATTTTTTTTCCAATGATATATTTTATATATATATATATATATATATATATATATAAAACAAACTTTATATCTATCTATCTATCTATCTAT
>NW_015552535.1:215235-227702 GCF_001515605.1 Sinocyclocheilus anshuiensis
AATTTTTTATAAATAAATTACTATTACTAAACTTTTACTTTACTATGATATTACTAATTACTTATACTAGTGGATATCAAACGTATTTTATAACCATTATAGTTTTTATATTTTCTTTTTTTCATTTTAATTTTAGTTAAAATTTTAGTAATTATTTTTTGATGTTAGTTTTTAAATGTCTATATAGTTTTTATACATTATTTCAGTTTTAGTATTAATTATTTTTAGTGCATTAGTTCAAACTAAATGAAAATGAGAAATTATTTTATTTTAATTTAATTTAATTTTATTTAATTGAAGGTTTTTTTTTTCTTCTTGTGGTTTATTCTTAGTTAACCATAATAACCCTGGACTCATATATATTATTTTTCAGATTATATAAGTTGTATATTTATTTATATAATGTACATTAATATGTTATATAAATCAATATGACCAGCTGACTGAATCAACCAGCATCATCCCTTATATATTCATTAGTTCTCAAACCCGTCCCATAATGCTCTGGGCCTTGTTCTGCATCTGATTGGATTATCGTGAGCGTATTGTCCAAAGCATCTCAAGCTGTTTAATGGAATCCTTTATGCAAAACTCGTCTGATATCTCACATGATAATGCCTATTATCTCAAGCTTGTTAAAGATGAACCGCAATCTGTTTCCTTCAGAAAACCGGATGGCAGTTCGTCTTTAACGAGCCGTTTTTACGGACGCGTTTAACACGCCGTCTTTGTCTCGTTAAGCGTGTGTGTGAGTGAGAAGTAATTGAGAGGCTCCACAAAGAGCTTGATTTGAGCCCGTTTGAATGATGAATGCGTCCCGTCTCGGGTCTGTTCAGCTCTCACCTCCAGTGTTTCTCACAAGCCGCTGATTAAAAGGTGTTTCCAGAGCCGTGTTTTAATCTGCAGCCACACACGCACCCAATAAAGATCAGCCCTCGCTTGGTTTCCCTCGCAGACTGTGCTCTGCTCTGTGCTTCTCTCGTGTCGTCAGAAAACAGGTCTTTGGGAAGCAAACACACGGTTGATTCTGCGTTTGACGTCCGCAGCTTCAGGCTTTCTTTAAGGGTCTTAAAGTCTTAATTCACCCTTGAGCAGTTTAAAGCATTAAAAAAAGTCTTAAATGTATAAAGTCGTGGCATTAAATGTTGCATGCACTGCATCTTCCTCAGTATTTCTGTCTTGTTTTCCAGCATAAATATCTAAACATCCTTAAATCAAGATACATTTACAGGAGATGGAAAAATAAAAATATAAAGTCTTTTTTTTCTGAGAAATTTAACGAAATTAAAACAAGAACAAATATCTGGAATAAAAATGTGTTTTCCTATTAATTAACTTGATTTTTTTGAACCCATTGGCAGATATTTGACTTTTTAGTAAATGTATCTTAATTTAACCCTCAGGTGCTCTTCAGTCTTTTTTGACCCAAATTTTTTTTAATTTCATTTAATTTATTTTTTATTTTTTTTATTTTTAAATTTATCAGAATGGTACAGAATTTGGTAAATAGCTATGTGAACACACAAAAAAATTACTGCATTAGAAACGAATGGAAATGAATTTAATCTAGTAGTAACGTTTGGTACTGTGCCCAAACAGAATTTTGGGATATCAAATTCAGATTTGGAACACAACATGATTAGATTTTAGAGTAAAACATGTTTCTGAAAATATATTTAATATAAAGTTTAAAAATAGCATTTTGTGCATTTTTCATAAAAATAAAGTTAAACTTAAAAAGTTCTTTTTTTTCTAAGTGCTGTCTTTAGAAATAGACCAAACTCAAGTCTTTTTTCAAGAAGTTGGGCAATTCTTTTTCAGATCTATGGTCAAAAATGTATTAACAGGTAATACATGGATTAACACATGAATGCATTTCACGGAAATAAATAAATAAATTAATTAATTAAACTTGTAATTTTTAATCACTACATGAGCAGCACCATATGGTATTTTTTGTTTGTTTTTTTACAGATATTTATTTTTTTTAATCATAAGCTAACTTAATTTTGATCGATTTTGCATGCAACAAGACTTTATCATTTTGCATCATAAGTAAATGTATCCTGATTTAATAATCTTCAAACATTTGCACTGGAAAACAAGACAAAAATACTGAGGAAGAGGAATGTGGTACAGTATTAAGTTATTTCCATTTTCTAGTGAAGAACTTTTTTTTATTATTTTTAAATTAATTAAAAAGTAATGGAGATCTGTTGGAAGTTGTATATTCATTAGTGCTGCCAAACGATTAATCGCATCCAACATAAAATTTGTTGTTTACATAATATATATGTATGTGTACTGTGTATATTTATGATGTATATATAAATACACACATATACAGTATATATTTTGAAAATATTTACGTCTATACACATTTAAATATTTATATTCTTATATTTTATATTATATATAAATATATTTAATATGTAAACATAACATTTTTCTTAAATATATACATGCATGTGTTTGTATTTATATATACATAATAAATATACACGGCACACACACATATATTATGTAAACAAAAACTTATTTTGGATGCGATTAATCACGATTAATTGTTTGAATACAAAGCATGTATATTTAGAGATCATATTGTGCTCCCTTACTTCTCTTTCCTTAGTCTTACACTGTAAAAAATACATTGTTGCCTTATTTAAATGCAATCAACTTTGCTGTTGAAGTCATTTCAACTTATGTTACATTAAACTGGCTTAAAAAAAGGAGTTGAACCTTCTACAACTTAAAAATGAAGTTAACAAAATTGCTTAACTTATTTTGATGAGTTAAAGTAATGTAGAAACACATGTTGGTCATATCATTCTTTACAGTGTAGAAAGGTCTTAAAAAGGTCTACAGAAAACCCTGCTATGAATAGTTTTGTGTGTAATCGGTCCGTCTCGATTGCTCGGGTCTCTGTAAAAAACAATTTTGTGGGAACGGAGCAGGTTAAGCTTCCCTGTTCCTCATCAGGAGCGTCAGATTGCCTGTCTGGGGCTTCGGATCGCCAGCAAGTGTGTGTGAAATGCTGAATTGCTCTGAAATGCTGCTCAGATTGAACCCAGAATGGAAATTGATGGTGTTACGGAGCTGGTGCTCCTGAGGGAACTGAGGAGCAGAGCTTTCATCAGAGATGAAGCCGGTCTGGAGGAGATACTGTATGTACAGACCGTCATCACGCTTCCAGAAAGAAAGATAATACATACAGTATATATATATATATATTAGTGCTGTCAAACGATTAATCACGTTGTTTACATAATATATGTATGTGTACTAACTGTGTATATTATGTATATATAAATACACACACATTCAGTATATATTGTGAAAATATTTACATGCATATATTTATATTCAGAAAATTTATATTATATATAAATATATTTAATATATAAACATACCATATTTTTCTTAAATATACATGCATGTGTGTATTAATATATACTCAACAAATATGCACAGTACATACACACATCCTGTGTAAACAAAATATTTTATTTCTCATTAAAATAGCAAATAACATCATAAATCCCCCCCCCCTGTATTTCAGATCTCATGCTCAGCCCTCAAAGAATCAAAGTAGTGAACATCAATATATGATTAATTACATTTAATTTAAAATGAAAATTTAATTTAGAATGACTTGTATAGACCTGTGTTTTTTTTAGTTTTTAGTATCATGGAGATACTGTTAAAATTTTGGTTATATATAAATATGCAAAGGTGGCCAAAATTATTAGAACACTAGTATTATATATAATTTTTATTTCAGTTTTTTTTTGCTTGTTAATTTAGTGCATCAAATAAAAATAAAAAAAAATAAATAAAAAAAGAGAGAAATGTTGCCTCGGAAACTAAAATGGTTAATTTTTTATATTTTATTTTATTTCATTTAACATCTATTGTTTATTTACATTTATTGTTTTAGTTAACTATAATAACTAGTAGAGATGGTACAGACACATGTACACTAAATACAGTTGATAAAATAGTGTGTTTTATATCGTAGGTTTTTATGTGTTTACAATGCAACCGTTTCTCTTGTGTTGTGCAGATCACATGCACGACCCTTGAAGATGATTGTGGACTATATATATATATATATATATATATATATATGTTTTTTTCATTTATTTTAGAATTTCGGTCATATGTTTTGGTACAAAAACAATGGAGATCTCATTTAGAGTTACATGAAACTTAAAATGCAACTGATAAAATGTTGTTTTTCTTGCATTTGAAGTTTTCTAGGCTTTTATTAAGCATGTGCATGTGGTTCTCCTGTGTTTCAGATCCCATGCACGGCCCTCGGCGGCTGCAGGTCGTCGACATCAAATCCAAGCAGTTGATGGTGCGCTGGGAGCCGTTTGGATACAACGTGACGCGCTGCTACAGCTACAATCTGACGGTGCAGTACCGCTACACGGCTAACGGTAAAGAGGAGACGCACGAGGAGACGTGCTACGATACTCCGAACGCCGCGCCGCAGCACACCATCCGCAGCTTGCAGCCCTACACCAACGTCAGCATTAAACTGCTGCTGCGCAACCGCGAGGGAGTCAAAGACAGCCAGGAGCTCCGCGTGCTGACCGACGAGGACGGTCAGTCATCGCATGCATCCTAATGCTACATTCAGAGTCATTTACATAGAAAAACCTTCTATTAAAAAAAAATGAAAAGGTATTTTATTGGTGCTTTTAGGATTTGGCTGCAGCATCAGACAAAAACATTCATTTTAATGTTATATTAATAGTCCACATGAAAAACATTGACATTTTGTATAAAATGTTTTATTTAAAAAACTGCATTTTATTGGTATTTTTACGATTTAGCTGTATTATCATGTTTTTTTTTGTTTCATTTTTAAATTCCCTTAAAAAAATATATATTTTAAGAACAAAAACATTTATCTTAAGGTTACATTAAGAGTCCGTATGGTAAACATTGATATTTTTGATAAAACTGAAAAAAAAACTTTTGATAAAAAAATTAAATAATATAATATATAAATATGTGTGTGTGTGCGTGTAATGATTGACAAAACATTTTATTAAAAAAAAAATATTATTATTATCATTGGTATGTTTTATGATTTCAAATTTATGAATTTTCTTGCAAAAGCAAAACATTCATATTAATGTTATATTAAGAGTTTTATAAAATGTTTTAGTAAAAAAATGTATTTACATTTTTTTTTTTTTTTATGATTTGGCTGCAGCCTCAGACATAATTCAAGTTTAATTCATAAATTTTCTTGCTAAAACAAAATTAATTTCATCTTAACAACACGTTTAAGTTAATGTAATATTAGGAGTCTGTATGATAAACATTGACATTTATTTAAAAAAATTATTGGAATTTTCTTGCTGTAGCATTATATATGATTCAAGTTTAATTCATACATTTTCTTGCAAACACAAAATATCCGTATGATAAAAATTAACATTATTATAATTTTTTATTTTATTTTTTTTTTTTTTTAATAATAAAAGAAATGTTTTTTGATTTGGTTATGGCCTCAGACATGATTCTAGTTTAATTTATAAAATTTTCTTGGTCTTTTAAATTTGTTTTTAATAAAACCCTGTGAAAACCCTTTTTTTTTTCATCATGAATAAGGTCACGTTATTTCTCCTAGACAATAGCGTCCGTTTAAACAGCGTGTTTGATGAGGAACATTTGAACAAGCCTGCTGTCAAGGCTGAAGCTCGAACCTCTGGAGAGATGCTCAGAGGTCAAGGAACAGCAAGCAGGCCTTGGGTCGTGTCCATATTCCTTTGACTGAATAGATGAATTATCCTTCTCATGCTTGGAGGCCGTTCATCTTAGCATTACATATTGAATACAAGAGAATATTGATTTAAAACACATCAGAGTCTCTTCAAATCAATGCGGGTTTGATCAGCAGACTCTGATCAGTTCTGTGTCTCGCTCTTTTGTTCATTTCTTGTGTTTTCTCGTGTTTCCAGTTCCCGGTGCCGTTCCGCAGCAGTCCATCCAAGGAAGCACGTACGAGGAGAAGATCGCACTCAGATGGAGAGAACCGCTCCAGACGTACGGCATAATCAAACAGTATGAAGTGAGTCCCGATTCCTTCAGCCTAAAGCATTCATCTTCGCCGCCGTATTACATTCTGCACGCTCTTAATTGACTAATAAATCTAAACTAATAACCTTTAGATCTGAAGGAGCGAGCATGTTAACACGATCTGTTAGCAGCGGCACTTTCCGATGGAGTTAACCGGCGTTCAGGTCAGCAGAGCCGAGAGATTCCATTAAAAAAGAGCCCTGAAACAATTACAGCCTCCCGCAGGAACGAAACTAGACGGAGAGAAAAAGACCGCAGTAATCTCACACCCCACTTACAAAAATATGTTCTAAGAACGTTTCCATTAAGTTATTTCTGTACTTAATGGAAGTACAGTTTTTTTCTTGTGAACGGGAACATTCCGTTCCATGCAGTCGCCATGGGAACGTTACTTTTGAATGTTCTCTGAACATTCTGTAACATTCATGTTACATTTTTTAAATGTTGCTACTTGTTTCGGAATGTTTGGAGAATATTCAAAAGTAACGTTCCTGTAATGTTTGCAAAATGATACAAAATGGAATGTTCCCTTAATGTTCATATAACCAAGAAAAAACATTTCTAAAACATTTGGAAAAAAAAAAAACGTTTTGAACATTCAGAAATAAAGTTTTTGTAACTTAAAGGGATAGTTCACCCAAAAATGAAATTTTTGTCATCATGTATGAGTTTCTTTCTTATGTTGAACATAAAAGAAGATATTTGGAAGAATGCTGGTAATCAAACAGTCGATGGTCCCCATTGACTTCCATAGTATTTCTTTCCCTACTATGGAAGTCAATGAGGACAAACAACTGTTCGGTTCTTCAAAATTCTTCGAAATATCTTCTTTTGTGTTCAACATTAAAAAAAGAAACTTAGACACGAGGGTGAGTAAATGATGACAATATTGTCATTTTTGGATGAACTATACCTTTAATGGGAACGTTAGCAAAACGTTCTTAGAATATGTTTTTTGTCAGCTGGATGCGCTCTCTCTATAATCACTTTTTCTAGCTCTTAACTCTTACTGGATGATGACTATTTCTCAGAATGGAGAAGTATCTGAGGTTGTGTTCATACGAGCTCGTATAAACCGCATGAAGCCTCATCTGATGTGTGGAAGAGCAAACGCTGAGCTGTTCCTGCAGAGGGGATTCTCATTGTTTCTGTGGCAGTAAAAGACTGTGGGATTTGTGGCACTGGAATAACAAACAGAAGCACATACCGCAGCGCTGGACTCACAGCAAGCTCACGCAGCAGGAATGTGGCAGGAGAAAACATGTTTCCTTTACGGGAAAAAACACTGATTCAGATTCCTTGTGCTGTTATTCTATTGAAAACAATATCTACATAATCATCTAAATTGAGTAACTTGCTCTTAAATTTGAAACAGCTTGTTGAATAACTAGGAAATACATTGTGTTATGGAAGTGAAATGGGTTGCCAGCGCTAAAGCTCTAGTCTGTGTGTTATTAAAGGAATAGTTCACCCAAAAATAAAAAAGTGCTCACCCTCAGGCCATCCAAGATTAGGATGAGTTTGTTTCTTCATCAGATTTGTAGAAATGTAGCATTGCATCAGTGTCTCAGCAATGGATGCTCTGCAGTGAATGGGTGCCGTCAGAATGAGAGTCCAAACAGCTGATAAAAACATCACAATAATCCACAAGTAATCCACAGCACTCCAGTCCATCAGTTAACATCTGGAGAAGACAAAAGCTGAAACAAATCCAGCATTAAGACGTTTTAACTAAAATACGAGTCCATAATCCATCCAATAAAAATGTTCTAAGAATGTAGTGTTTAGGATTTGACAACCTTTGAAGAATGTTTTTTTTCTTGGTTATGCGAACATTAAGGAAACATTCCATTGTATCATTTTGCAAACATTATGGGAATGTTACTTTTGAATTTTCTGAAACAAGTCGCAACATTTAAAAAACGTTAGATGAGCGTTCAACTGAAACAAAGTTCCACGAATGATGTATGAATAACGTTTTGAGAACATTATTATAAACCAGATCACTTTCATTCTGTTAATGTTACTGGAAGAATGTCTGTTTATAACGTTCTCAAAACGTTCCTTGTTAACTGGATAACACTTCCTCCAGTGAAAAAGTGAATCAGGAGAGAAATCTGCACAGATCAAGCAGCGTTTAAACAGCTCTAAACTAATATGTGGCTGGATTTTGATGTGAGAGACAACTGCAGATGCACTTTTTCACTGGAGGAAGCGTTATTATGGATTATGGACTCTATGTATTTTAGTTAAAAATGTCTTAATGCTGGATTAGTTTCAGCTTTTGTCTTCTCCAGATGTTAACTGATGGACTGGAGTGCTGTGGATTATTGTGATGTTTTATCAGCTATTTGGACTCTCATTCTGACGGCACCCATTCAGAATCCATTGGTGAGCAAGTGACTAAACTTGCATCTGCATTATGCAAGGCCCTCAAAGACTGAAGAGAAATGTGTTGCGAGCGCCGTCTCAGTCCGTCTATTATTGAAGCATGGTATATTTTGGCTGTTCCATTGTGTGCTCAGTTTTGTGATGATTTCAGAAGCGCGTGACTCATTCTGCGACTGGAAACTCGGAACAAAGCGCCGCTCAAAAGACTCATTGTTGCAGAACTTCATTTGTGGAAATGCGACCAATTAAGCTGTCAGTTTCACGTTCTGAAATTACATTCTGTCATCGCGCTCGCCTTTAAGGAAGTGTCAGGGCTGCGATCGGTGCCGTTCGCAAAGGACCAAACAAAAGCGTTCTGCCTCATTAGAGTCGCTCCGCCGTGGCATTTAGTTTCTGCAGGGTTGAAGCGATGCAGGTGTGTTTTCCGTCACACGGATGAGCTTGGGTTTGTGCAGTAATTGCACTGACAGCGAGTCGCCCCAGTGCATTCTGGGTTAAGTGCTTTGCTCTGAAACACAGTAATGATGTGATGATGATAAATGTGCTGATCCGGGGTCAGGCCTCCATTGCCTTCATGAATTGCACACGTGTGTTTGTATTTGACTCTGGTCTCGTGTCAGGTTCTGCATCAGTTGAAGGGAAATCTGCTGGATTTTGGAGAACTGATTTAAACCCAGGGGTTTTCAGTCATTTGTGTGACATGGACCCCCAATAATGATCATCCTCATGTCAATCAGTGTTATTTTAGCATCATTGAGGTGCTATTATAGTTTTTATTGATAGTTTTAACTAGTTTCTATTTTTTTTTTTTTTTTTAAGTTTCCATTTTCATTTTAAATTTTATTGAAGGTTTCACAATTTGCTGTTTTTTTCATATATTTCTTTATTTATTTGTTTTTAATATATCTATATAATTTCTATACATTTTTAGTTTTACTTTTGCAATTACCTGAAATAAAAATGTTTCATTTTTAAATTAGTTTTTATTTTTAGATTTTCCATTTTCATTTAAAATTTTATTAATATTTTTGTCATTTTATTATGTGTTTTTGTCATTTTTATTAGATTTATTATTTTTATTATTTTATTTCAATTACATTTTTTATGTTTTTTGTTTTAGTTAACTATTATAACCCTGATGTTAGATAGTTCTATAATTTCATGGATAAAAACCCAATTTAGACTAATTTAAATAGGTATACTATTATATACTATACCAATTTATGCATATTCAGTTTATAAATAGTCTATAAAAATAAGTAGGTTACAGTAGGGTTTTTTCTTTTTACTGTATTTATTGTTAGGGGTATTTATTTATTTATTTTAATATAATTTGTATTGCTTATCAAATTATTTTAATGTACTTTTTAATATTATTTATTTCTTTTAATACACACGTCACATCCTTTCCTTTTCCTTTAATATAATTTTTATTTTTTATTTTATTTTATTTTAATTTATTTTAATATATTTATTTATTGACTATATGTTTATTCATTTTATTATTTTAGTATAATTTATTATTTATTCATTCATTTTTTAAAATATCATATTTATTTATTTAGAGTACTATTTTATTTTAGTTTTTTCTTAACTAAAGTGAACTGGGGTCCCTGCACCCCAGTTCACTGCAAAAAAAGATTTTTCTTACTTAGATTTTTTTTAAACAAGCAAAATAATCTTGTTTTCTGTTTTAAATGATTTAGCTAGTGAGGAAAAACACTTAATTTTGACTTGTTTTTTTTTCTGAAAACAAGACCATTTTTACTTGTCTAGAAAATCCTTCTTGATTTAAGAATTTTTAGATATCTTGGCTGGAAACAAGACAAAAAAAGCTTTTTTTTGCATTGTTTGGAAACCCCTGCTTTGACCAAGCTATCTGTTTGGCCGACCAATGGTTGCTGAGTGTTTGAAACATGCTTGAAAATATAGACTTTGTTTTGCAATTCCATTTGGTACCACATAGAAACAGCACACTTTCCCTGTAAACATGGTAAATATGTTCAACGGAACACCTATTAGTAGCTGAAATCATCATCAAATTAGCCAAAATACTGACTAAACAAACACACATGTGAATGATGGTTGAATTCTGAGGACTTTTACAGCTTGAACTGGATGTTTAATAAGTGCAGTATTTTCCTGTGCATTCGTGCCGCACAGTTCCTGCTTGCTGAATTGTTTGTGCATTGTTATTTATCAGGAATATTTCCTGGGATTTGGTATTCCGGGGTCGTTTTCCTGTGTTGATCCATCTACCTGTCTTAGACTAATAGCAAAGAGCCACTTGATATTTCACAGCTGATGAGTCCCATCGCCGCTCTCTTTGTGGCCTTAAATTGGACTCTGAATAGAGTGGCATTAGCCGCGCCGCACATTAGCAGCTGAATGATTTATTCAAATCAAGCCCCTCAGCTACTTCTCATTAAGTTATATTAGAAGCGCGGGGCGTCTCGCTCTTGTCTCGCCTCCCGCTCGAGCAGAAGAGAATGAAGGAGAACAAAAGTGAGGCTCCTCCATCATAATAAAAGATCATACACAGAAACGCTTCCTCGTTATTCTGCACGATCCGCTCTGATTGTTATTGCATTCTGAAGCTCGAGACAAACACTTGATTTCTTTACATCAGGGATTCACAACCCTTTTTGTCAGCCCAACGCCTTAGACATTAAATATTTACTTCAAGCCCGCCTGGGATTTTAAGTTAATATTTAAATAATTTCATGAAACATTCTCATGTTCCCGCTTCTCTGATGTCTGTTAGTGGTCACATGACATGCAAGTACATAGATCAAATGTTTCTTTTTTTTTTTAGTTAATGTTTTATTTTGACCGTGGCTGGACTTTAAAATGAACTCTTTAATAAGGAATTAAATGTATTATTTTGTGTAAGTCCACATTAAATTCACTCTTGTGTTTTCGGAGCCCAATCAAGTTGAATAATAATAATAATAAGAAGAAGAATAATAATAATAATAAACATATTATTTGAACTAATTATAAAAATGCAAATAGAAATATTTTATTTGTGTAAATTACAATTGTATTATATATGTATATAAGAATTGCATTTTATATATTTTATATATGTATATAAGAATTTTATGTTACAATACTAATTTATATTAATTATTTTTATTTTCTTATTTTTTAATTATCATTATATTTTAACTCTTTGAAAAACGAAGACAAAAATTTATTACTGTTGTAAATTGCAACTATACCATAAAATAAATATAAATGATATTAATATATTATTGTAATATAAATTATCCTGCTATATTACATTTTATTATACACTGCATTACATTATTATTATTTTTTTATTATTATTATTATTATTTTATTGTAATTAATGTTTTAACTGTTTACTGTTAAATACAGTAAAATTACATTATATTGATATATTATTATAAAAGTACATTATATTATACTTTTATTTTACACTACAAGTTACAATACTAATATTTGTTAATTATTATTTTATTTGTATTATTTTTTTATTATTATTGTTTTAACTTTTATAGAAATAAAGACGCAATATATTACTGTAGCAAATTACTGTACTGTAAAATAAAATACAATAATATTTATATAATTTTTTTACTCTACAAATGAGAATGCTAATATTTATGTCATAAATAATTGAGTGTTTGTGTTCCTGCAGATCTTCTATAAGGCCGTCAGCTCCTTCGACCCTGAGTTTAATCTGTCCAATCAGAGCGGGAAGGTGCTGAAGCTCAGTAACGAGACGTCTCACGTCTTCACGGCTCTGTATCCCGGATCCACGTACTCCTTCACCATCAGAGCCAGCACCGTCAAAGGATACGGACCCCCCACCATCACACAGTTCACCACCAAGATCTCACGTAAGAGCCGAGTGTGTGTGTGTGTGTGAGAGAGAGAGAGTGTGTGTGAGAGAGAGAGTGTGTGTGTGTGTGTGTGTGTGTGTGTGTGAGAGAGAGAGAGAGAGAGAGAGA
>NW_015552535.1:228165-228388 GCF_001515605.1 Sinocyclocheilus anshuiensis
CATATGTCGCCTGTCAATCATAACAGCGCCGCAGATGCCGGGATACGAGCAGGAGACGCCGCTGAATCAAACCGACAGCACGGTGACTGTTCTGCTGAAACCAGCCCGGAGCCGCGGAGCACCGGTTAGGTGCGTCAACATTCTCACACACACACACACACACAACATTCGCACACTCACACACACACACACACACACACTTACACAGACACTCTCACACACA
>NW_015552535.1:228613-230542 GCF_001515605.1 Sinocyclocheilus anshuiensis
ACACAGACACTCACACACACACGTTTTATTCTTTTATTTGGATCCACAAGACAAGCAACAAAAACGGAATCCAAATACTTTGGGAAGTTAGTTTGCAAGATGACAGGCACACATGGCTAACATACATTCACAAGTTCTTATATTTATAACATTCAACACTCAGGGATAGACAAAACATCTTCGTTTCCATATTTGCATACTCCCTATAGTGGCCAACTTTACAAAATGTTGCGGGTTTTTTTGCTTTCTTTTTTTGCAAACACACTCACTCACACAGACTCACACACACAGACACTCACACACACACACACACACACACACACACACACACGCGCACAGACACTCACACACACACACACACGTTTAATCCTCCTCAAAGCTAAGAAAATACAGTCGAAAGCAAATGAACTGAGCCGCTGTTCAGATTAGACTCAGGTTGTTATTGTAGTGTCAGTGTTCTGTGTTTGAGTGTTTGCTCTCGGCGCGACGCCCTTCTTGTGTATTGAAGATAAATTTCCTTCACTCAGAATCCTGCAGCGCTAGATTGTGGGCGGGCGATTCCTCTCAGTCTGAGTGATTCTCAGCAGCACTTCATGTGTGTTTGCGCTCGTGATGATAATGTCTGCGGCTGCTTCATTATTCAGCAGATGGTTCTGGTCGAGGGTCGCAGGTAACTCAACCCTGGCAGCACAGAAAGTGAGGATAAAAGCATCTGCAGACTGAATGCATGTAAATGTGAGTGTTATTGAGATCACTCACAGCTTGAGTGTGTATGAGACGTTACCTATAGATGATGTGATATCAGATGAACTTCGCTCGTCGTCGCACACACACACACACACACACACACGCGCACAGACACTCACAGACACACACACACGTTTAATCCTCCTCAAAGCTAAGAAAATACAGTCGAAAGCAAATGAACTGAGCCGCTGTTCAGATTAGACTCAGGTTGTTATTGTAGTGTCAGTGTTCTGTGTTTGAGTGTTTGCTCTCGGCGCGACGCTCTTCTTGTGTTTTGAAGATAAATTTCCTTCACTCAGAATCCTGCAGCGCTAGATTGTGGGCGGGCGATTCCTCTCAGTCTGAGTGATTCTCAGCAGCACTTCATGTGTGTTTGCGCTCGTGATGATAATGTCTGCGGCTGCTTCATTATTCAGCAGATGGTTCTGGTCGAGGGTCGCAGGTAACTCAACCCTGGCAGCACAGAAAGTGAGGATAAAAGCATCTGCAGACTGAATGCATGTAAATGTGAGTGTTATTGAGATCACTCACAGCTTGAGTGTGTATGAGACGTTACCTATAGATGATGTGATATCAGATGAACTTCGCTCGTCGTCGCTCAGTGACTGTGACGCTGAGAGTGCTTCGGTGGATCGGCTGAAGCTGTGCATCGTCTGCTGTAACTCTGTTCCTGCTGCGTTTAAAAGCCTCCATTAAGAGCCAGAGAGACGGCAGCGGGATAGCAGGGTTAGGACGACTTTTTAGTGCATTTAGAAAAGATGCCTAACAAAAAAAAAAGTTTTTTAAAAGTTAAATAAGTGTTAGGGGAAAAAAACATTCTTAAAGTAAAGTTTAAGGAATGTTCATATAACTTTACAGTTTTTTTTCAACTGCTTTCACAGAAAATCTTTCCTCGTCACACAGTTTCTGAAAGCTGACACTCAAACAGCAGAAGCACACACCAAATCTGCAAAACCAGACACTAATTCTCAGCCTTTGACTTTTTCAATTTGACAAAACACTTTTTGTAAAACACAACACACAGTTCTCTATGTAACACACACAAATCTAACAGGAATTAATATTACGGCAAAGGTGTTTGCAAATGTTTGCTTTTGAGACGTGTTTGTGATATTTTGAACGCAGTGCTTCATTTTGCAAGAGATGTGAGGCATTTTGCATTTTGTGTGCAATTCTTGGATT
>NW_015552535.1:230737-231779 GCF_001515605.1 Sinocyclocheilus anshuiensis
TACAAATGAGGACAATAGAAGCAATCAAACCAACAAAAGAGCAATAATATGTAAGTGCTGTGACAAGTAACGCAGCACACGTAGCAAGTTTTTTTTTATAATAAATAAAAAGAAAACAAGTATTCTTTTTCTAGAATAACGTTCTTTATTCTAGAAAATAAGATTCTAGAAAATTAGAGGGTCAATTTTATTTATTTATTTTTTTTAATCGAAAGAATAGAAAAAGAATAGAGAACACTAGTGTTAGAGGGTCATTTTTTATAATAAATAAAAAGAAAACAAGCAGTTAGAGAACAAATAGAGAGTGCAAGTGTTAGAAGATGAAGTGTGTTTTTTTTAAATAAAAAAAGTAAACAAATAGATAAAATAGAATTAGAATAGAGAGTGCATGTGTTAGAGGGTCAGGTGTTTTTTTTTTAAACGAGGAAGACTTCAGTCTTCATGTCTTGCTTTATTTTCAGCAGAAATCTTGATGAATGAATGATGGAAGCATGAATAAACCACGCGTCTGTTTTTGCACTTCTGACTTTACGGTGAAATATTCAGACGATATTCTTGTCTGAGTGTGTTTTAATGGAGGAGGACAGACGGGTGACAAAAGATGCTGTTAGAAGCGTCTCAAGCGTCGCCTTCAGTCTGGAAACGCTTTCTCTTTCACAGCGTCTTCATGCATGATTCAGCTCCAGATTCCCGTGATCCCCCTCATCTTAATTAGCTCTGGCAGGTCTTGAGGAAACGCACATCTCGTTAATTATGGCGTAAGGGTGGGTTTTTTTGAATGCAGTGCTTCATTTCTCAGAATGTCTTTGTGATGTTATTTGCACTCGATGAACGTTCTACGAAATGTTTTTTTGTAACCTTTAAATAACATTCGAATCACAAACTGGTTCTTAGAACTTTCAAAATAAACATTCAAATAATCAGTGCTGGCTAGATTACTTTCTGATTACTTGTGATTGCTCATTTGTCACATTGATTTAAATAGGATAATCTTACATTTACATTTAGTCATTTAGCAGATGCTTTTATCCAAAGCGACTTA
>NW_015552535.1:231819-235314 GCF_001515605.1 Sinocyclocheilus anshuiensis
TTATATATATATATATATATATATATATATATATATATATACAGTGTGTGTATATATAAAGAAACAAGTAGATAGAATAGAAAAAGAATAGGGAACTAGTGTTAGAGGGTCATTTTTTATAATAAATAAAAAGAAAACAAGCAGTTAGAGAACAAATAGAGAGTGCAAGTGTTAGAAGATGAAGTGTGTTTTTTTTAAATAAAAAAAGTAAACAAATAGATAAAATAGAATTAGAATAGAGAGTGCATGTGTTAGAGGGTCAGGTGTTTTTTTTTTAAACGAGGAAGACTTCAGTCTTCATGTCTTGCTTTATTTTCAGCAGAAATCTTGATGAATGAATGATGGAAGCATGAATAAACCACGCGTCTGTTTTTGCACTTCTGACTTTACGGTGAAATATTCAGACGATATTCTTGTCTGAGTGTGTTTTAATGGAGGAGGACAGACGGGTGACAAAAGATGCTGTTAGAAGCGTCTCAAGCGTCGCCTTCAGTCTGGAAACGCTTTCTCTTTCACAGCGTCTTCATGCATGATTCAGCTCCAGATTCCCGTGATCCCCCTCATCTTAATTAGCTCTGGCAGGTCTTGAGGAAACGCACATCTCGTTAATTATGGCGTAAGGGTGGGTTTTGTTTAGCGGCGGCGAGCGTGATTTCACACATTAAGAAGGGGATCTGGCTTTGGGTGCTTTAGCCTAGCGTTGAATAACTGCCACGTCACGCTTTAGCATAGATTTACACTCACACACTCAGCTCCAAATCAACAATAACTCAACGCAAATATCAAAAAACTTGCGCTTATTTCAGATAGTTTCCAAAGCAGTTTTCATTTAGTTTAACTTGATGTACTAAAACAACAAACTTGAATGAAAACGATATATATATATATATATATATATATATATATATATACATAAAAATATAAAAAAAAAAAAAAAAATCTTCAGAATGTTTTTTTGTTATAATAATATTTGATGGAATATTATTATATTATAAAATTATGTTTTATTTTTATACTGTTTTGCATTTCAAGTACATTCTTAAATCAAGAAACATTTCAATGACAAGATATTAAATCTGGTTTTCTGAGAAATAATATTATATAATATTGTATATAAATGAAATATATTATTTTATAAAGTAAAATTCCCTTTATTGTTATAACTACTACTTTTTATTAAAGTATTATTTATTAATTATTATTATTACTTGTATTTTTAATTAATTTTCACAATTAATTTGTACTTTTATGAATTATTTTTATTTTAAAAATTAATTTTACCCAAAATTCTCATTACTGTAATGCTAAATAAATAAATAAACGATCTTTACTGTAATGCTTTTATTTTATTTTATTTTATTTTATTTTTGTACTTAATTACTTTGTACTTAAATATTTGTAAAAAATTATTTAAAAAAATTGCATTTTACATCAAATTTCCATGCTTTTTACTTATGTATAAATAAACAATCTTTACTGTAATGCTTTTATTTTATTTTATTTTTGTATCATTTAATTTTAAAATGTACTAAAATACTTAAATATCTGTAAAAAATTATTTTTAAAAATTGCATTTTACTCCAAATTTCCATGCTTTTTACTTGCATGCATACATGTATGCATAAATAAATAAATAAATAAGTATTATTTCAATAAAAAAAATGTGTGTGACTCACACCAATTGTGTAAAGAGTATGTCAGCATCTCGTGTCTCTATCACAGTGTGACGTTATTCAGAGCGAATCGCAGCGGCTGTATGTTTCTGACAGAGATCATGCGACTGAGATGGTGTTCAGGTGAAGCCGGGGGGAAATTAGAAAAGTGGCGCAGCTGGATGAAAACAGAAATGTGTTTTTAAACGCTTTCACATTGCTGCTCTATTCTGGCAGAAATTGGTCACAGCTGGTTTGAGCCGAGGTGCCTGCCTTTATATCCGATGCGTGTAAACGTGAAAACACGACTGCGAGGTTAAACAGCTTCTCCAGCAGCAGATGTTTCATCCTCATCGTAAATGTGATTCGATTGCTTTGGGAGAGCGTTCAATACAAGCGTGTACGACTGAAAACACATCTTAATTCAGTCAGAGCACGTTTGCTGTGTTTTTCATGGCTTTCATAGCAGATAAGATGGATTTTGATGTGTGTGTATGTATATATGTTTGTGTGTGTGTATGTGTGTATTTTTCCCTATTACTGTAATTATTACAATTACAACGAATTTAGGTTATTATTATTATTATTATTATATATATTTTGTATTATTATACATTAATTTAATTTTATTTACTTTTTATTTAAATTAAATTTAATTGTATTTTATTTTATTTTTAAATGGAAATGAGTGTGACTTTATGCTCAGTGAGTAGTAAAAACATTTTTTAATGATAAAAGACAACTTTTTACTCTAAATTATCATTACTATAATTCAAAAATATTATTTTATTATTTTTAATTTAATTTAATTTTATTTTATTTTTTTTTTCCCATTACTGTAATTACTACAATTACAATGAATGTAGGTTATTATTATTATTATTATTATTATGATTATTATTATAATACATATTAATTTTATTTACTTTTTAATTTAAGTTTTATTTAATTTTATTTAATTTTAAAATGGAAATGAGTGTGACTTTATGCTCAGTGAGTAGTAAAACTTTTTTTAATTATAGAATGCATCAAATTATACCCTAAATTATCATTACTGTAATGCAAAAAATATTATTTTATTATTTTGAATTGAATTGAATTTATTATTAATTATATAGAAATTGTGTAAATATTTGATCAACAATTTTTCAACATATATTTAAATTATAAAAGATTTGCATTTTACCCTAAATGCTTAATTTAATTTAATTTAATAATTTGTAGTATCATTTAAAAAGGAAATTTTTTAATTTTTAAGAAAACTTTATGCATATATATATGCAGTGTATATATATATATATATATATATATATGTATGCAGGGTTTGAAATTAACACCCGCCAAATGTGGGTAAAAATCAGCTGTGGCGGGTAACGCTGTCAAATCACTAGCCAATTTGGGTTACTTTTTGTAAGTTATGTTCACTCATTAATTTCTTGGGGAAGTTCATGCAAGCCAAATCTGTGCAGGTTTAGCACAAATACTGAACTCGTAAGACATCATGACATTATCGAGTATATTGCAAAAACCAAACAAAATACACCTAAGTTACAAAGTGCACGCATACGCGACGTGATGAAGTCTGGTAAGACTAACTTTGTGCTGTGCGCATTTAGAGTGCATTCTTTCATTGCATGATTCAGTCTGTTAATATGCATTACGAATGATCACATAATTCAAGATAAGGGGGTTGGAAAATGTATATATTTATATCAATTCATATAGTTAATATCACACAAAGAGTGCCGTTTAAAAAAAAAAATCAGCATGGTTACAAATGTGATATTGATTTTATACAACAGTTCAATAAACAATAAGTTAATATCAAGAGACTTACGTTTTA
>NW_015552535.1:239945-246984 GCF_001515605.1 Sinocyclocheilus anshuiensis
GTCAGTGAGTAGTAAAAACATTTTTTAATGATAAAAGACAACTTTTTACTCTAAATTATCATTACTATAATTCAAAAATATTATTTTATTATTTTTAATTTAATTTAATTTTATTTTATTTTTTTTTTCCCATTACTGTAATTACTACAATTACAATGAATGTAGGTTATTATTATTATTATTATTATTATGATTATTATTATAATACATATTAATTTTATTTACTTTTTAATTTAAGTTTTATTTAATTTTATTTAATTTTAAAATGGAAATGAGTGTGACTTTATGCTCAGTGAGTAGTAAAACTTTTTTTAATTATAGAATGCATCAAATTATACCCTAAATTATCATTACTGTAATGCAAAAAATATTATTTTATTATTTTGAATTGAATTGAATTTATTATTAATTATATAGAAATTGTGTAAATATTTGATCAACAATTTTTCAACATATATTTAAATTATAAAAGATTTGCATTTTACCCTAAATGCTTAATTTAATTTAATTTAATAATTTGTAGTATCATTTAAAAAGGAAATTTTTTAATTTTTAAGAAAACTTTATGCATATATATATGCAGTGTATATATATATATATATATATATATATGTATGCAGGGTTTGAAATTACTGTTGGTTTATTCTGGGTTTTTTTTTTTTTTTTGGCTAGTAGAAGTTATGAATGGCCAGTAATTTAAAAATTTAGTAGCCAAATTGGCTGGTGAGTGAAAAAGTTAATTTCAATCCCTGTATATATGTACACACACATATAAGATGTATTATTTTAAGCATTACTTCAACTGAAAATGTGCGTGGCTTCATGAGTATCATGGTGTCTATTTTGGCAGAAATTGGTCACAGCTGCTTTGCCTTTATATCTGCCGCGTGTAAACGTGAAAACACGATTAAACAGCATCTCAAACAGCAGCCGATCCTGAATGCGATCGGATTGCTTTGAGCGAGCGCGTGGGACTGAACTGAATGCGAGCGCGTGTTGGTCTTTTCACGGCAGACGAGATGTTTTCTGAAGTCTGGCTCAATGGCGTAAGGGGATCAGTGTGAACGTTTGTCAGTCTGGCTGCTGTTCTTCGCCGCTGCCCCCGCAGGTTTTCATGAGGAATGCTCCTCTATTTCTGGAGACGATGGGATTGTTCTCGGTCTCGTCCCTCGAGGCGGCTGCTCTTTTCTGCGTTTTTCCTCCGCTATTGTTTCTTCGGTCAGAGTCGCGTCTCAGGAGAGTCTCTGTGTATCTCGGCGCATCGCTGATGATGACAGAAAGCAGCTTTTATTACTGCGTGGATCATATGCTTAGAAATCTTTATCCTCTTTTGATTTCCCCGGTTCCTCTTAAAGAACAGCAGAGGAACCAGTCGTGCTGCTTTTACAGCCCCTGATCGTCCTTTTATGATCCTTTCTGTCATTTTAGGATATTTTATTCCAAGCTGAGTTTTATTAACTTCCGTTGAAATCATAACAGCATTTTGTCTTTATAGAATTTTATGAGTTTTTAGGTGATTCTCAACTTCAGATCATATTCACCTCAAAAAGAAAGAAAATGAGGCCTGGTTTTAGAACCAGTATTTTTATTTATTTATTTTTTCCTTTATTATATTTTATATTATTTTATTAAATCTTATTCCAGTTGAAAATTTAGGCTCACCCTAATTTTCAAATGAGAACTTACATTTTTTTTAGAAAATAGTTATTAAAAAAATAAAATTTTTTTACTCCAAATTATCATTACTGTAATGCAAAAAATATGTATAAATTTACTATAATACTATTATATATATATATATATATATATATAAAATACTATAATATACTATAATATTTCATTGTTTTTTTTGTTGAAAATGTGACTTTTTTATAATAAATTTTTTTATCACATTTTACCCTAAATTCTCATTACTGTAATTCTTTTTAATTTTATTTAAAGCATTATCTAAATTAAAAACGTGTTTGACTTTATGCTCACACCAACCGTCCAATGAGTACTTTTTTAAAAAATTATTATTTTTATTTAAAAAAAAAAACTATAACATTTTACCCCAAATTCTCATGACTTTTTATTACTTTTATAATGTAAAAAATAGTTTATGTGATATAAGTTTTATTTCAATTAAAAATGTGTACGACTTTGTTAGGGTTAGGGTAATGCAAAAAATATGTATTTTTATTTTACTTTATTATTTAAATAGCTTATTATTTGAAAAAAAGTCAAATAAATTGAAAATTTGTGTGACGTTATGTTCACACCAATTTTCCAATGAGTACTTTTTACCATAGTACTGTACAAAATAAGAAAGCATTTTTTATTTTACGGCCTGGACATGTTTGTTTAGGGGTTTTGTTATGTTTTGTCCTGAAACCTGTCTCCTCGGTCAGACTCTCGGACTGTAAATTCTCCTGAAAGTGAATCTCTGTCTTTGTGTTTTCCTGCTGTCCTCCAGAATCCGGCGCTGATCCTCAGCAGGTTTATGAAAGAGGGAGTAAATCAGGGATCTTTAGAGATGCTATTAAATCTGCTGGACACACGAGGCTGATCAATACGTCCAGCGCTCAGCCTCAACTTCACACATACATCACACTCAGACGGAGATATGAATCCTCTCTCTCTCTGTGCTGTTGTTGATGCAGGTGTTATTGGCTTGTTGTATTGTCCGCGCGCTGGTTACGTGTTTCTAATGAGCTCCGCTCACATAGCGCTCCAGCAGCTTCCGGTTGCCATGGCTGCAGCTTCCTCGTTAATTAAAGGATGAGTTTGTAACGTCTCTGATCCTGCGGCGGCTGGAACGAGAGGAAGATTTACTGCATTTGAGAACATGTCTGAAAACAAAGCAGCTTACAGTAATACTTACAACAAACAGCTTTGTGACACTTTAGAATAATGTACTTTTATATTCATATAAAGCAGGTTCCAAAAGTCGACACTGACCGCACTGAAATCACTAAAACATGTTAATGCAATTTAATTCAATATTTATTCATTTTAATTAAAGCTGGAACCGTTTTAGAATAATATACCACATGACTAAAAATCACTAAAACCTATTCATTGAATTTTTTAATGTATTTATTTGGTTGGGTATTTATTTGGTTTGTTAGTTGTGTATTTAGTTTATTTTTTATGTCAATTAAAGCTGCAAAACAGTTTTAGAATATACTACACTAAAAATGGCTAAAACCTGTGAAGTGAATTTAATTTATTCACTTATTATTTGAATATTTATTTATTTAGTTGGTTGTTATTTGTTTGTTCAAAATAAAGATGGAAAACAAAGTTTTAGAATTTTAAAAAGTTAGGAATAATGTATGATATTACTAAAATTACAAGAACCTGTGAATTAATTAATTAATTAGTTTGTTTGTTTGTTTTTCATTTCAATAAAAATAATTTTAGAATTTAGAAAGTTAGAATTAATGTACAACATCACCAAACTCACTCAAACTACTTTTGTTTGTTTATTTATTTATTCTTTATTTAAATAAAATGTCATTTAGAGCTGAAAAACTTTTTTTTTTTTTGGGGGGGAAAAATTATAGTAAAATATATTAACATAAGACATTTTTCATATTCATGTTTTTATATTTTTAATAGAAGAAATATTACATTTTATTATTGTAAAATGCAATATACACTTGTAGTTATGAATAGAAAAGTGCTAAATCGACATATTCTGCTGGTGGTATCAGACTTTGGGACCCTCTATGAATTCTAATAGTTGCACATGTAAGTAATATGTGAATATTCATAAGCATAATATTCATAATATGTGTGACAGTATGTGTTAACGACTTCCTAATGAAAGACACATACATACACTGAGTGCTAGGAATTAATCTGCAGGAGGTGTTTGTATTTGTGTCACATTCACAGCTTGTTTCTGAGAAATAAAGCGTAGTCCTGATGATGATGATGATTGTGCTTCATACGGCTGTGTGTGTTTGGTGCTGATGTGTGTGTGAGTGTGTGATGTGTGTCTGCGGTTCAGCTGAAGGTCTGTAGATCACAGCGGTCAGTGTCATATCTGTAAAGTAATGGCTGGCCTTTAAGTCGGCAGTAAATCTTCAGAAAGGCCTTGTTCTGCTCTTTAGCAGCTGAGTTATTCTCTGCTGACGCTCCAGATCTTCTTTGTTCTTCTCAGCACCGGCTCGTCATTAAACATCCTATCATATATATATACTGTGCATATAAACATAAATATAGGTTTATTTTTTTAATTATATATTTTTCATGAATTTATTTCTTTTTGGATTTTTTTATTTTTCTTTTCAGATTATTTTATTAAAACATAATTAAATTTCTCCCCCCAGAAACCAGGTTTATTTTGATTTCTGCTCAGTGTAGGAGTTTGACCTTCTTCCGTTGGAGGATCTGCTGGCTTTCACCGGATTTACAGCTGAACATCATGTAGGCGATTAGCGAATGACTAAATGATTCGCCAACAAAAGTTATTGATTCTATTAACCTTTGTGAAATAATTAATCCGTGTCTGATTAACCTAAACCCCTCTTAATTCAATTATCAGTGAGTCTGGGATAATGTTCAGCTAATTGCACCAATCACACGTTTTAATTGCGGGTTCGTTTGAAGGGATCGAGCTGCAGTTCTGACTTTGCTGCCGTTATGAACAGAAAACAGAGAAGTGAGTTTCTGATCAAAGAGTGAACTAATACGGAGAGATAGATGGAGGGATGCTAGATTGATGATGGGTGGATGGATGGATGGATGAATAGATGGTATAAGGATGGATAGATGATGGATAGATTGGATTGATAGAGGGATGTTAGATGGAGGGTGGATGATGGATGGACAGCTGGAGGGATGGATAGAAGATGAATAGATGGAGGGATGCTAGATAGAAGATGGATGAATAGATAGATGATGGATGGATGATGGATAGAAGGATGATGGACAAATAGATGGATGGATGGAGAGATAGATGGTGGATGGATAGAAGATGGATAGATAAATGGAGGGATGCAAGATGAATGGATGGATGGATATATGATGGATGGATGGATAGATAGAAGATGAATAAACAGAGGGATGCTAGATGGATGGATAGATGGATGATGGATAGTAGAATGGATGATGGATAGAAGGATGATGGACAAATAGATGGATGGATGAATGAATGGAGGGATATTAGATGGATGATGGATGAATGGATTGATAGATGGTGGATGGATGAATGGATGGATAGAAGATTGATAGATAGATGGGGGATGCTAGATGGATGGATGGATGGAGGGATGCTAGATGGATGGATGGATAGATGATGGATAGATGGAGGAATGCAAGATAGATGGATGGATGGTTGGATAGATGATGCATGGATGGATAGAAGATGAATAGATGGAGTGAAGCTAGATGGATGGATGGATAGAAGATGAATAGATGGATGGATGAATGGATGGATAGAAGATTGATAGAAAGATGGGGGAAGCTAGATGGATGGATGGATGGAGGGAGGGAGGGAGGGAGGGATGGATGGATTGATGGATGGATGGAAGGATGGATTGATGGAGGGATGCTAGATGGATGGATAGGTGATGGATAGAAGATTGATAGATAGATGGGGGATGCTAGATAGATGGATGGATGGGTGGGTGGATTGATGGATGGATGGAGAGATGCAAGATAGATGGATAGATGATGGATAGATGGAGGGATGCAAGATGGGTAGATAGATGGGGGATGCTAGATAGATGGATGGATGGATGGAAGGATGCTAGATGGATGGATTGATGATGGATAGATGGAGGGATGCAAGATGGATGGATGGATAGAAGATGAATAGATGGAGGGCTGCTGGATGGATGGATGGATGGATGGATAGATAGATGGATGGATGGATGATGGATAGAATGATGATGGACAAATAGATGGATGGATGAATAGAGAGATAGACAGAGGGACGCTAGATGGATGGGTTGATAGATGGTGGATGGACAGATAGTTGATGAATGGATAGATGGAGAGATGCTAGATGGATGGATGGATTGGTGATGGATGGATGATGGATGAATAGATGGATGGGTGGACAGAATGATAGATAGGGTACTATCTGCTGGTCTGACTGTAGTGGACAGGAAGCTGTTGGAGTGTGTGTAGTGTTTCTCCATCAGCTGATTCACAGGAAGTGCAGGAGGACGTCCAGCCGTAATACCGCTCGTAATTTCAGCTTCATTTGATTTATCTCAGCGTGTCTCAGAGACCATATCCTCGCTAAGACTCCAGCTCCGGCTTTCTTCATCCGCCGGAGAATTGCAGAGAAAAGCTCTCCGTATTCCATTATTTCTCCTCCGTATCAAGCTCTGTAATTTCGCTGCTGTGTGGCTTTTTTTCTCTGGGCTCGAGCAGAAATGCAGCCCTGCGTGTCAGTTCAGTGTTTTAATATCTGAGAATAGCGCAGTGCATTTTATTTTATGCTGTTGAGATCCCCTGCAGATGGATCCGGCCGCTCAGCGCTGTAAATGAGCCTCGAGCCGCCGGCTTTAGCAGTTAATTAAATGTGTTCAGAGGAAGACTCTTGGCTAACCTCTCGGCGCCGGTGCCGGTCCAGCAGCGGATTATCCGCTAAACACTGTCCTGTTGAAGCAAACGTGGAGTCGCTGTGTTTTCCAGGAAGCGCCGCTCATGTGTTTCCGCTGTTGTGTGTTTGAGATTTGCCAGTCAGGTGTTTAAGACTCGCAATGAAATGAAATGCCAGATTCTACTGGAAGCTCAAACGTTTTTGCACATAATACAGGTGTTGTCAGAATGCCATCACTTACACAAACATATCACAAATGTATATATATTATAAAAAATATATTTACTGTATTTATTATGTAAAACATTTTTTTTTTATGTATAAAAATATATATTTTTAATTTATATATGTGACCCATGACCACAAAACCAGTCATAAGTGTCCATTTTTCAAAATTGAGATTTGTACATCATCTGAATAAATAATCTTTCCATTGATGTATAGTTTGTTAGGATCGGACAATATTTGGCTGAGATACAACTATTTGAAAATCTG
>NW_015552535.1:247406-248408 GCF_001515605.1 Sinocyclocheilus anshuiensis
ATATAATTTTATATTACATATTTGATGTATTTCTATAGAATTTATTTAATTTGTTTAATTAAATAATTTAGAATTTATTTAATGCAAATCATTTATTTTATATTTATTTGCATATTTTATATATTTTTATATATGTATATATTTATTTTAATTTATATATAAATTATTTTTTAAATATTTTTTATTTATTTATAGATTTTTGTAGATTTTATATTACATATTTTTATATTGGTATGTGGTTTATTTTATATATAAATAACGTGTTATTAAATTTGTCATTTGTGTGTTCTCAGTATTACTTCACCGCAGAGTTCCCAGCCGCTCGCATCCAGACGCCGCTGCCCTTCGCCGTCGGAGACAACCGCACCTACGACAGCTACTGGAACCTTCCTCTGCTGCCACACAAGAGCTACAGCATCTACTATCAGGCCGTCAGCACAGCCAACGGGGTGAGGACACACTAACACTCGCACAGCTTCAGATTCACGGTGTGATTGACAGACAGCATGCTCCTGATCACGGAGTAAAGCAGCAGCATCTGAGGAATCACTCACTAACTCTCAACTTTAGTACTTTAGTGCTGGTAAACAAGAGTAACTATAATCATAAACATGTATTATTTCAACAGCTGTGATTGTCTCTGAAGGAGAAAAGCAGTCGTTATATGAGAGAAACTCAAGCAGGTAATTAGCAGTCAGTGGGCCGAGAATAATTTAAACGCTGCCCTTTACAACGAAACCAGACTCCATTTTTTATTATTATTTATTGCGACGCACCCTTAAAGTGGAACTTTTTCTCACTCTGATGCACTTAATAGTCTTGCAATTAAAATGACAGCATATTTATATATTTTTATATCATTTATTATGTATATAAATAAGCAATATATAGTATATATATATATATATATATATATATATATATACACACATACATACATACACATATATGAACGTGCAAAATGCAGTAGTAAAGTAGTGCAAGAAAGGATGCTTTTAAACA
>NW_015552535.1:248470-251943 GCF_001515605.1 Sinocyclocheilus anshuiensis
TATGATATATATATATATATATATATATATATATATATATACATATACATGTTTGTGTGTGTAAGTACATGTAATAATAATGATATAAAGATAATTTACTGAAAGACTTGAGATTTTAGATTTGAGTAAATTACTAAAGACTTCTACATCTTCTGTGATGATGAATCATTGCGATCTGCTCCGGGTCAAGTGCGCTGTGTTTTGGGCTTGTTGCTGTAAAATAACGTGTCCAGCGTTCTTCACGTCGCATGCTGCTGATCTTTAATTGCTTCCAATTAGCAGAGCGCCAGCAATTACAGGCAGCAGTTTGTGTTCTCCCCGGTGACACAGAAGAACAGGACTGACCTTCAGCGCTTCACGCGCTCCTCCTCCTCCAATTATTTCCTTTCAGAACTTCCACATTTATTTGTCTTCTTCAGTGTCTCACAACAACCGCGCTGGATGCTGTAGATTATGGCCTGCTGCTTTCAGACGCTTATTAACAGGTTTAGAGTTCATGTTTTCTGTGCTGGTCTTGAGGATCGTCTGCAGGAATCTGTGGATCTGAACCAGGGTTTATTACAGTTTTTTTCAGCTACTCGCACACATTTTCAAAACTTTGCCTCTTTTTTTCAAAACTTTACACACAATCCAAGAATTGCTAGATTTGTAGATTTGGTGTGTGCTTCTGCTGTTTGAGAGTCAGCTTTCAGAAACTGTGTGACGAGGAAAGATTTTAGTGTGAAAGCAGCTGAAAAAACTGTAACAGCTGAAGAAAATAAAAACGTTTAACAAACGAACACAAGCGGCTGAATGTGGAGAATCTGCAGAGCTTTTGATTCTTCATTGATGCTTATTAATAAATAATCTCCTCTAAAAACATATTTATTCATTTTAAGAAAACACACCCAATATGCCCTCCAGCGAACCTGACTCACAGGTTTAAGAATGAATATTCATAATAAATTAGTGTTCATAATAATAATAATAATAATAATCTTTATTAATGTATTAATATATATTATTAATTAATTATTATTAAATAATTTATTAATCTTTAATAATTTATTATTATTATTATTATTATTATTAAATAATTGTATTTTAAAAATGTATTTATTTATTTATTTATTTATTTTAATGAAGCATGGTACATGACCAAAAACAATATTACTTCCATAGTAAAAATGTGCAAAAAATAAAAAAATGTATTTAAAAAAATAAATAAAAAAATAAAAACTATATAAAATATGGGTTTAATAAATAATTTACTATACATACAAATTGTATTATATATAACTTACTGGTCTATCTTTATAAATATAAAAAAATTCCATGGTACTTATAATAATATAATTATAATAATCATATAATTGGTAATAATAGTGGTAATACTAAGTTACTTTTTGGTATGTTTGATGATTATAGTCATACATTAGTAATGTACTTTTAAAACAAAAATAACATGGTATCATATATATGTATGGTCTGGTGCATTAATGCGGCCGGCTGTGGTTGAAGAAGCTGAATTTGCAGGCAATAAAAGTGAACTGAGGACAGAGTTGCATTAAACGCTCGGCTCGGAGCTTCAGCTGTTCACAGATGCATTATTAACACTCCAGTCTAATTGGAAATTAGAATTATCAGCCATCTCTCTTTTTTATATGCAAATTGACGCTAATGAAAAGGCGATCCTTTATTTCAGTGCAGGAGAAGGGAGCACTTGTGTGTGCGTGTGTGTGTGTGTGTGTATGTGTGTGAGAGTGTGTGTGTGTGTGAGAGTGAGTGTGTGTGTGTGTGTGTGTGAGTGCAACTTTAAAGATGATTTTCTCAATATTTAGATTTTTTTGCACCCTCAGATTCCAGATTTTCAAATATTGTCCTATCCTAACAAACCATACATCAATGGAAAGCTTATTTGATGTATACATCTTACCCTTATGAAAACCCTTATAAACCCTTATGACTGGTTTTGTGGTCCAGGGTCACATATATATATATAAAATAATAAACAACACAAACCGTGACAAGTTCAGTGCTGTTGCATGATTGTGAAGTGATCGGTTATGATGCATAAATCATGCACCAGCTCTGAACTTGTCCCGGTTTGTGCTGTTTATTAGCTGAGAATCCTCAGTGTATTTCACTATAATAAAGCTGCAGGGATTCCAATGCAAACCTCTCGTCACCTGTTTCTGTGAATATTCACATCTGCCATCTTTATTGGTAAGACACGAGCTCGGCCCAACCAGATAAATCTCTCCTGTTTCATTCTCCCGTTTGGTGAAACTCCTTCCTCTGCGTCTGGATTTACAGCAGCGGCGTTCGGCGTCTCGTTTCCAGTCAGATGTCCTGCCGGTCGTCGCAGGAGTCTGATGGAATCAGACAACACAGTGTTTGTTGAGCGGCAGTCGCTGCTTTAACATCCAGTGTGTTTTACGCTCAGACTCCGCAGCAGATTGAGCAAACGGCTCGTGAAGTGTCTCTGCTGAGATTCAGTGTTATCTGGACGCCTTTACTCATTTACTCCATCAGTAGCTCTTGTCTGGCTGCGTTTAAACAGCCTTAATAACAGGATCAGTTTACTAGAGAAGCAGAATCGCATGAGATGATTAGCCTTGTTTTCAGAGAATATATCTTCAGTTATGTATATTTGTTTTACTGTGTTGGTTTGTTAAGCAGAAATCTCACTGGTGTTATTTTAGTATCATAGAAATACGTTTTATTTTTGCATTTTTGTGTTTAGTAATTTTGTGTGATTTTTTCATTGTTTATTAGCTGTTTTTATTTCAGTTTTAGTTATTTTAGTACATGAATATATGCATTTCCTTTTATTTTTTTTATTTTTATTTTATTCTATTTTTATTTATTTATCTTATTAAAGTATTAGTTATCAGGTAACATAACCTTGATTCTCACAGAAACGCTATTTCACCAAGGTACAAAGAATAAACTTTAACTAAAGAAATGTTATCTGAAAAACAAGTCTTATTTTCTTGTGAAATTCTGGTTTTAAAATAATTTGATTTTGTTTTAAGGAATTTTATGCATTTTTTACAGGGAAACACGGCAAATAGTACAAGATTATGTTAAACTATATTAACATTAGCAATATGATTTTCTGTAAACCTGCTTTGAAACTTGTACTTTTTTACATTTTCAAGAAATACAGAAAGTAATATCATAAAAAATGTATTTTTGTCAAGATCACAGGTGAAATTAAGTGATGGTTTTGAGGAAATGAGACTATGTGAAAGCATTCATTAATTTAGCTCTGCAATCTGCAGCTTTTCCCCTCATGTTTCAGAGTTTGTTGTGTTTATGGGTTCATCAGAAGTGAGCGGCTGTTTCCATTACTGAAGCTCATGTGTTTGCATCTCACGTGACACAAAACTAATGCTTTCCCTTTTACCTCTCCCTCTCTCTCCCTCGATCTCTCTCTCTCTCTCTCCCTCCCTCTCTCTCTCGCTCCCTCTCTCTCTCTCTCTCTCTCT
>NW_015552535.1:251989-284222 GCF_001515605.1 Sinocyclocheilus anshuiensis
GTCCACAGATGCACGACAGTACCCCGTGTTTCGTGGACGCCCCTCTGGCAACGAATCTCAACACAGACTGGACTTTCAGCTGATGACCAAGATACATGATACGCTTTTCATCGCGGGCAGGTAAGTCAGCACAGGATGTGGAAGCGAGATCTTCAACCGTTTGACCTGTTCAGACAGTTCAGATGAGCTGGTTGATGAACAGTAGAACTATGAGTAGTAATTTGTGTGTAAACCAATTCTTTCTCTCTCTCTCTCTCTCTCTCTCTCTCTCTCTCTCTCTCTCTCTCTCTCTCTCTCTCGCAGGAAACTAAGATCGATTGTGTTCGCGTGGCCACTAAAGGTGGGTCTGTGTGAGAGTAATGGAGTGCACTGATTGAAACATGTTCCCTAAAGCTGATTCCAGCTCGTCTGCAGAAACCAGTCACTGCACTGATCACTCACATATCTATATGCTCTATGAAACACAATGCATTATGACAAATAGTCAGCGAGAAAGTAAATAAGCTGTACTTCAGGCACATCAGGATGTTAAAATCGTAGCAGATATAGAGCGCAACAGTCTGGAAGTCAAACGAAAAGAAACGAAAAAACAAAGAAATCTCCACCAATCAGAGGATCGAAACAAGAAATTACATAAAAGTTCTTATATATTTATTTATATACTACTTATATATTATATATTGTTACTATATGCACAATCAATATCTATAAATCAAATAGTTTTATATTTCTCCTTCATTTTTATTTCATTATTTTCACTCGCAATGCTTCATGGGATTGTTCTTCTTTCCCTTCATTGATATTGTTACGTTTGCGGTCTTGCACCTTTGTTTTGATCACAAAAAACGTGCTATTTTAGTAATATAAAAAAGAAGAAGAATCATTGTGAAAAACTTCAAAAGTAAAATGGAATTACAGTATAAGATAAAATGCGTTTAACTGCCATTAAACACAATTAAAAATGACTATAATTATCACTACTCTTGAAAATAAGCTCAATTTTCTCAATGCAAAATGTAAAGAAAATATTACAAATGTACATTTTACATTTATAAATGTATTATTTAAATGTATATTAAAATTTATTTATTTTTACTGTAATGTGAAAATAACCATGTTTTAATTTTATTTTTTTATATCATAGTAATATTTGTTTTAATAACAATATTTTTTGCTTATTTCAGTGCTATTTTAGTAATATATATATACAGTATATATATATATATATATATATTATATATAGTATGTGTGTATATAAATTGTCCTAATTTGTAATTCGCTTTGAATAAAAGCGTCTGCTAAATGACTAAATGTAATGTAAATGTAATATCTTCACACAATGCAAAAAATCATTACTATTCTTAATGTTCCTAAAAAAGGCATAATTGTCTTAATGCAAAATAAAAAAAGTACAAAATATAGTTTGCATACATTTTTTTAGTTTTCAGCGAAAATAATGGTTTTAGTTTTAATTTATATATCATGGTAATATTTTTTTTAATAACTTTCATTAATCTTATTTAAATGTTATTTCAGTTAAAAAAACAAAGCAAAAAACTAAAACAGAATTACAATAATGTAATGTAAGGTAAAATGTGTTTAATAGTCATGAAAACACAATGAAAAAATCATTACTATTCTGTTCTTAAAAATAGGTGTAATTTTCTTAATACAAAATAATAAATTAATAAATCTCACTGAATTATTCATAGGTGCATCAGTTAAAAGTCCTTGAACCTGTGATTATCTGAAATCGACGGTAGTTTAATCAGAATGAACAAAACACACTGTCATTCTGTCTCATTGAAAACGCAATCACAAAATGTGACGTTAAAATGCAGAAGACGCAGAGTCTGACGGCTCTGAGGGGAGTCATCTCACGTCGTGACAGATGGAGAATCACTCCGATGGAAACTCCATGGCTTCGCGTACGGCGGTGGTGTTTTTGTGTTTTCTGACCTCTGGTGGACCGTTACGAGACTTTGGGCGGCAGTTAGCGACGCTCGGGCCGTTTCTCGCCGCTGTTTGTGATTTAATTGAGCACAGATGGTACATAATCTATTTTTCTGTCTACATGCCATGTCTCTAATGGTGTCAAGCCTGTTCGATGCAAATGAGAGTTTGTGGCTTTAGTTTTGCGAACTGTGAATTGTGATCGTGAAACCCATCTGATGCAGAAAATCCTCCATTGTTTGTCCAAAATGAAAATGCATTGACTAAAATCGGTTTTGCATGAACTATGGCGGCAGTTGCGCTCTATACCTGTCAATCATAACACATACAGACAGGTTTTAAACACTATAGGCCAGGGATCCTCAAATCTGGCCCATGAGATCCACTTTCCTGCAGAGTTTAGCTCTAACCCTAATCAAACACACCTGAGCATGCTAATCAATGTCTTCAGGATCATTAGAAATTCACAGGTAGCTGAGTTTGATCAGGGTTGGAGCTAAACTCTGCAGCGCATTGGACCTCCAGGGCAAGATTTGAGGAACCCTGCTATAGGCCATAAATGTCTCATAAACACATGAAGGGTAGATTTATAGTGTTTTCCACATACATGTCAAAAATGTTAATGCAGTAATTCACTGACCTTCAATGTCCAGCTGTTATTACTCACTGAGCATGTGAATAAAGTCTTTCTCAAGCTCTTTTCCAAAGCCCTTGTGAGCCGCTGCTCTATGAAACTGAAATACACCCTCAAAAGTAAGGGTTTGGAACACTACATAGGCAGCATACCTGCTCATTAGAGATTTACATTAGTGTGTTGCTAAGCTAGCAATGCAATACTTAAAAAATAAGCATAGAAATGAACAGAAAATACAAATATTGGGTAAAATAATCAATTTATAATTAGATTAGACTGTTTTTTGGTAGTTTGTGGTCTTTAATGAAATATATTTAAAAACAATGTTTCTCTTGACCGTTTGGCCAATTGAGTTTAGATTCTGGCAATGACTTTTCTGCAAAGAATACATAAGACGTTAACTAAAACTATTAATACCGTTTTGTTAATTGAAATAAAGCCAAAATAAAATACATTAGATAAAAGATCTAATATAAAAGATAATTAGATAAGTCATAATTATAAGAAAAAATCTAAATGTTAGCATACTGGGTCATAATTATGAGATAAGTCATAATTATAAGAAAAAAGCTCAAATTGATATACAAAGTCATAATTATGAGATAAAAAGTCATAATTGAGAAAAGGTCAAATTATGAGATAAAAGTCATAATTACGAGAAATAAGTCAAAATTATGACATAAGTCACAATTATGAGATAAAAAGTCATAATTTAGAAAAATCTAAATTATGAGATAAAAATGAATAATTATGAGATAAATGTGAGAAAAGGATCCAAATTATGGCATTAATAATTATGAGATAAAACGTCACATAATTGAGAAAAAGCCAAATTATGATATAAAAAGTCATAATTGAGAAAAGCCCAATTGTGAGATAAAAAGTCATGAGTACTGTATGAGATAAAAAGTCATAAATGTGAGAAAAGGGTCAGAATTATGACATACTAAGTAATATTTATGAGATAAAAAGTCATAATTGAGAAAAAGCCAAATTATGAGATAAAAAGTCATAATTACTATATGAGATAAAAAGTCATAAATGTGACAAAAGGGTCAAAATTATGACATACTAAGATATAAGTATGAGATTTTAAAAAGTCAGTTATGACATACCAAGTCATAATTATGAGAAAAAAGTTAGTTTTTATGACACACTTAGATATTTACATTTAGACATTTAGCAGACGCTTTTATCCAAAGCAAATGAGAACAATAGAAGCAATCAAAATCAACAAAAGAGCAATGATAAGCAAGTGCTATAACAAGTCTCAGTTAGCTTAATGCAGTACATGCAAAATATAAAAAGAAAACAGAAAATCTGAACTGAAATAAGCTTAAGTTAATGCGTTAAAATTACTAACTGTAAATAAATAAAAACTAAAACAGAAATAAAAAATAAACCTAAAAAGCAACGTAATAGGTCATAAAAATGACAAAAGCACACAACAAAATGACACAAAATGTCAGCAGAATGAGTTGTAAAGTGAAGTGCTGTCTGTGTCGGCGGCTCACGAGCGTCTGTCTGTCTCTCTGCTCTGCATTAATAACCTTACAGATGTAACGATGCCTCAGCATGTCTCTCTCTCTCTCTGTGCATGTTTGGCTGGATCTCTTCTCTTGTTCTAGCTGCCATTATTGTGACTCAGCTCACCACGCCGTATGTGCGTATCGCACCCGCTGCCGGCGACAGCCAACTAACAGGTCAGAACTTCCACCATCCACCTCGCTCTGTGTGTGTGTGTCAGTTTACTGTTTCCTGGCCATGTCCAGATCATATTTCACTCAAAAATAAAAAAAAAAAGGAAAAAATTATATTATTTTATATTTATGTAATTTAATATTTTTCGATTTTTATTGTTACATTTTGCATAAAGATTTAGCATTTTCCCCAAATTTTCATTACGGTAATGTGAATTTTTTTATTAATTTTTTTAGTATTAAGTTTTATTGTTATATTTGCATAAAATGTAGCATTTTAATTAAATTGTTATTAAAATAATGTGAAAATAACAATATTAAGTTTTTCAATTGGTTTATATATCATGGTAGTATTTGTTATGCTGCCCTACATGTATTCTGATTTTTTTTTAATCATCGTTTGTTAATGATTTTAATGAGAGTAATGAGAATCGTTGACAAGAAATTTACTAAAATAAATTAATAAATAAACAAGCTAACAAAAAAACTCAAACGTAAAATATCTGGATGCATTAGTAAAAAATTGTTAATTTTCTTGAAAATAATGTCACAATCAAAAAATAAACAAGCATAAAAATAACATTTTAAAAAATTTCAATCGCTATTCGTAATGTTCTTATGCTAAATATATTTTTCACATTTTTAATTGTAATTTTTAGGGTGAAATGTGAGCTAGATTTTCGTGTTTTTTATGTCTGTGTAAGTTTCTTTTTTTTATGTAGTGCAATATGGTATATTTCAGTATTTCTTCCATGTGTATTAGTGTAACCCGTGACTGTTGTGTAAAGCAGTGTTTGTTGATTCGTTTTAGTCCTGAATGGATGCAGGTTGAAAAGGTAATTGAGGATTTTCAGGGTTACTGTCCGTCTGATGAGCTTCATTTGATCCCTGCTGTTTGCTTCCTGTAGAAGGTCACTTTCCATTAGCTGAATCTGTACGCTGAATACACGCATTTACTGTGGAAAATAAACACCGGAGCAGGAGTCTCTAAATTAGCTCCTTTTTATTCAGCGCCGATGTCCGTCGAAGGAATCAATGTGACCCCGGCAAACCCGAAACCAAAGACCGCGGCATTTGCAATGCATGACAACCACATCCCTCCAGAAAATTACATTTCAATATTTACTGTTTGTTGAACAGTCCCAGGTGACGCTCTCATCTGCGGCTGTGAAATGCAGGGTTTCACCTTTCAATCGTTTAACTGTGGATGTTTAATGCTAAAGTGATGTTTTCTACAGACGAACGGTAAAGAGAAAATTGGCTTGTTTTTAATTAAACCTTATATAAACACAACTTCAGATCACTCGCCCCTTTAGCCCGTTACTGGATCATTGTGCATGATCATGGATTCAGTGCAGCATTTAATTCTGTTCCTCTAAATGTTTGCATGTTTGTTTGTGAGCGAGACATCTGAAGCGAGGCTGTTTATGCCATATTCGTCCTCCTCTTCGACCCCGCGCTGCAGCCTGCGGCCCGTCTTCAAACACTCTCTCTCGCCTCCATCCAGACTGAAGAAACTCAGACTCCAGAATGCAAATGAGCGTCATGACAATAACAAAAGCCTAGGGAGATGTATGCACTTATGCTAATAATTGTACTCAATTTCTTTTTTCATTTTCGGTCCAGAACTCTTGCGTTTTCATGATTTGCAGAATAAGGCGACAACATTTATATTGAAGTCGATATTGTTTCCATACAGTGGTTTTGTATGGAAGCTTATTTCTGCCACATGAGAGAAAAATCATGCATTGGTAAATCATAATTATGAGGCAGAAGAGTAAAAATTATGACATGACAATTAAGTCATGATTATGAGATAAATCATGATTTTAGTATTAGAAGTAACAATTATGAGATAAAGTTTAAATTATGGCACGAAAAATTGAAAATATGAAAGTATAAAGTCAAAATTAAGACACGCTAAGCAATACTTGAGATAAAAAGTTGAAATTATGACATAAATTGAAAATTATAAGATGAAAACTCAATTCTGACATAAAAATCATAATTATGAGATGAAAATTTTAATTGACTTAAATCGAAATTATGGCACGAAAAGTTGAAAATATGAGGTATAAAGTCAAAATTAAGACATTGAAATTGTGACAAAAAGTGGAAATGAGATATGAGATGAAAACTCAAATTATGATTATAATTATGAGATAAAAAGATGGAGTTATGAGCTAAAAAGTCATAATTATGAGATAAATGGTTGAAATTATGGCATGAAAAGTTGAAAATATGAGATATAAAGTAAAATTATGACATACTAAGCAGTAATTGAGTTGAAATTGTGACAAAAGTGGGAATTATGAAATAAAAGTCATCAAGATAAAGTCATTATTAGATAAAAAATTGAAATTATAGCATAATAAGTCAATTCTGAGATAAGTCATAACTGTGACAAAAAAGTCCTAATTATGAGATTAAAAAAAGTTTGAATTATGATGTCAAAATTACGAGATAAAAAGTCATAATTATGGCATAAAAAGACATGAGAAGTTAAAATTATTACAAAAATAGAAATGATGGTATTAAAAGTCATAATTATGAAAAAATTAGTGCTGTCAAAATTAGCGCGTTAAAACAGGCGATTGATTTTTTACAGTTTAACGCGTTAAAAATATTTAACGCAGGGGTGGGGCCAGGGTACGCCGCTCCACTCACAACTGCTGTTTCTGTCACTTTTCTCTTGACAAGAAGTGCATTTATTCAGTCGCAGAACGTCTTTACGATCACATCAAACCGGAGACGTTTCAGACGCACGCTCCAACTTCACTTCAGCGCCAGGCGCGAGTCAAACGAGTACTGTTCTCGCAGCGCGTGCGCTTCAATTGCACGCACAAAGACACCGGCGTGCTGTAGCCTTTATCATTTCATATCAGAGAGCGAAATAATCTACGTGCATGTCAGTGCACCTGCGTGTGCATCTACGTGTCAGTTAAGTCATGAAGTTACCAAAAAGGCGATTAAAGCTGCCTTAAAACTGTGCATGCATGTAATATATTTTATATGAGTCACATTTAAGAACATGTCTCTGAAATGGTTTTCAAAACTGTCCTGGAGCCCAGCACTGTCTCCCTCATCTAACACACCCGATTCAACTCGTCAGCTCATTAATAGAGACTTTCAGACCTGAAGTGAGACAGAAACGGTAAAGAGAATTGTGAGAAAATACGATGCGTGTCAGATCCGCGTCATGTTCAGCAGCAGCAGCTCTTAAAGTAATAGCAGCCAAAACAACCTAATAACCAGCTGCTGTGATGTCTGTTCGTCAAGAACAAAAGGAAATCAATAACTTTTTATATAGCTTTAAGGATTCATCTATATTTAGTATATAAATGAAAAACTACATTCATCTATATGTTCACTTAAATTAGAAGTTATTTTTTAAAAGTCTAGTAAATGTTAAAATTGATAGCTATCAATTATACTGTAATGTTGAATGGCTAGTCAATGGTTAAATATTGGGGGAAAAAACAATTTTATAGAGACATGAGTAGTATTGGTATCAGTGATACTGGCATTCAGTCATAAAAAAAGATGCCATTAAACAAATATTAAAAAAATACTGTCTTTATGTTGTTTGTACATTAATTTGAAGATTTAATGTGAAATGATTGCAATATAAAAGTATATTTAAAAACTTTAATGTTAGGTGGGATTAATCGCGATTAATCTCAGAAAAAATGTGCGATTAATTTGTTAATTTTTTTTAATAGATTGACAGCACTAGAAAAAATGCATCACTTTTTATGCCATAATAGTATAATAATTTTATAATTATTATAGTCATAATTTTGACTTTTTATCTCATAATTATGATTTACCAAACCATGATTTTTTTTGTCTTATGTGGCAGAAATGGGCTTCCATAGTTTTGTGAGTATCTGCTGGGAAGCAGTTATTTTGTTGTTGTTTGTTGGGAATCACCTGCGGCAAAACAGAAACTGGAGTCCAAACGCAGAGCATCTGTCACCATAGTAACGGCAGCCCATAGACCCAGCTGATGGATGTTGTCAGGACTTGATTTGAAAAAAGCGTAGCAGGCAGGAGGAACCGATCCGCGGCCCGGCTCAAATGAGCGTCCCGTCCGCACTATTTTTCATCCTCTTCTCATTTAGTGCTGGAAATTGATATTTCATCGGGCATGCATCACATTATACAGTAAACAGGCAGACGCGCTCGCTCTGTTTCTCTCTGACCTCTCTATTCCTCCTCAGTGCCGCAACTAAAGCCGCTTTTAGTCCATTTAGATGGCAAACAGAGGAGAGTGATAACGCTCAGATGTTGCTCTTTATGTCTTTGTGACTTATAGTTTTCAGTTGTTTAATTAAAGTGTTAACTTTGTCTCCGATGTTTTTCTTACAATTGAAAAAGAAATGGAGAAAAAAGCTGAGATAAGAAGTCCTAATTGTGACCAAAAATTGTAATAATAGCATAAATTGGCAAAATATTTATATAAAAATTATTATTTTATAAAAAATTATTATATAAAAATTCTAACATTTCATAATTATGACTATTTATACAATAATTTTGATATATTATGCCATAATTGTGACTTTTGTTGTTGTTGTAACAATTAGGACTTTTTATCACAGCTTTATTTATCATAAGCAATTTTAGAAAAAACGTTTAACATAACTCTTAATTTCTATATTTAGACTTTTTACATCATAATTGTAACAAAATAAATTGTAATTATGAAAAAAAAGTCTAAATATGTTGACAATTGAAATAAAAAGTCAATTAACTTTCTTAGTCTAAATTCCCAAAATTGTAATTGAGAAATAGCTGAGATAAAAAAGTGAATCGTTGTGAATTGACTTTTTATAAAATATTTTATGATAAATATTATTTATCATAATATTTAATTATTTTTGACATTTTTTTATGACATACAAGTCTAAATATGGCATAAAAGTCTGAATAAATATGGCATAAAAATGATGAGATAAAAAGTTGACATTTAAATAAAATGTCGAAATTATGATATAAAAACTTATAACTGACAAAAAGTCATATTATGAAATAAAGTCACAATTATGACATAAAAAGTCTAAACATGGCATAAAAGGTACAAATTATGAGCTAAAAATTTATTCCTTTGTCTCTTCCTAAAACTGCTTAAAAGCTGAGATCATTAGATCTTTGGCGTATGTGGTGAGAAATGTTTGAGTTCATATTGAGATCTCTGATTGCATACTTTAGTGTTTTGTCTGATCTGAGCACAGTTTGAGGCATCTTCTCAAAACTCCAGAGGAGACACACATGAGATTCAGGAGTCTCCATGTTATCTCATTGCTGTCTAGGAGAAACAGCTGAGGTTTTAATGAGATATCAGTTGTGTTTGCTTCTTTTCTGCAAGCAAAGCTAGTATAATCAATGATCAACCGATCAACTAACTTGATTAATCGTCTGCTAATACTAACTTGTTTTATTAACAAAAAGCACAATCATATAAATCTTATTTCACTCATTTCCTGCTAGCAATGTTTTGTCAGTATTGATAATGTGCTGAATATCTGTACGTCACATGTCCGTCCTCATGAGTTGTGTTTTAATCGTGAGAACAGTGGCTCTCATTTCAGCCATGATTGTCTGGACTTCCTGTTCCAGGCGCTACGACCCGGAAGCCTGATGCCGTGGAACCCGAGAAACAGACGGATCACACGGTGAAGATCGCCGGCGTCATCGCTGGCATCCTACTCTTCGTCATCATCTTCCTCGGCGTGGTGCTGGTCATGAAGAAGCGGTAAGAGAGCTTCACTTCTGTTCAACAATATTTAATCCGATTAACATGAAATTGTGTTTAAAGCTGAAGTGTGTCATTTAAACACCACTGCACTCCCACCATCTGTCAGTCAAATAGATAGCCCCGCCCCCAAACTCACGTCATTGGCTGAGAATGTTTTGGAAGCATCACAGTGTTGATTCAAAGGGCCAATGACTCGCTAATAAAGACTCTGAACATTAAGATACGACAAAGTGGGAAAAATCACTTTCAAGTAATAATTATGCTGTAAAAAGCCGTAATAATGAGATGCAAAGTCGAAATTATGACATGAATAGTCAAAAATAAGCAATACTTGTTAATATGACAAAAAGTAAAAGTTATAAGCTTAAGGTCATAATTGTAACATAAAAGTATCAGTTATGAGATAAAATGTCATAATTGTGACAAAGTTATTATTATAAGATACAAAGTTGAAATTATGACATGAAAAGTCAAAAATGTGACGTACTAAGTATAAAAAGTCATAATTATGAGATGAAAGATTGAAATTTTGACATGAACTTTAAAATGTATAAGATTAAGTAATAATTTTGACAACGTATAAAGTCATAATTGTGACAAATGAGATAAAAGAAATCAAAATGGTCATGAAAAGACATAAATGAGATAAAAAGTCAAAATTGACATACTAAGCAGTAATTGAGATAAAAAGTTGAAATTTTGACAAAAATAGAAATGATGAGATAAAAGTTATAATAAAGAGATAGTCATAATAGTGACATAAAAGTATAAATTATTAAATAAAAAGTCGATTGTGACAAATGAAGTAGAAAGTCAAAATTATGACATGAAAAGTCAAAAATATGAGATCAAATAATGAGACAAAAAGAAATTATGACATGAATTTGAAAATGTGAGAAAAGTCAAAATTGACATACTACACTGAAAAAAAATGATACACATTTTTTTAAGGTAAGTGGTTGCAAACAATTTATTTTAGCTACATTTAAAAAAATGTTTCACGTTAATCAACTAAATTTGTTTAATTAAATGTAGCTAAAATAAATTGATTGCAACCACTTACCTTAAAAAAATTGTAAATTCAATGAATAATTTTTTTCAGTGTAAGCAGTAATTTAGATAAAGTATTATGACATTATGAGATGTAAAGTCATAATTGTGACATAAAAACTTACATAAAGTGATTAAAAATTTGAAATTAATTTATGCAGCACTGCACTCCCACCGTGTGTCAATCAAACAGGTAGCCCTGCCCCCAAACTCACGTCATTGGTCGAGAATGTTTTGAAAGTGTCAAACTGCCATTAATTCACTTACAGTGACTATGAACATTAAAATATGAGAAAGTATTTGAACGTGGGATAAAATGACTCACTTCAGCTTCAGAGAGCTGTTTAGAGCATTTAGAAGTCTTCAGTGTGTCCATGAACACATGAAAGTCAAATGAATCAATGCTGATTTTCTGTTTGCTTTTCAAACGGCCCCTTTTGTCAACTGAACACAGAATAATTGATTTGATCGCTCTGATAAGCACCATTACATGGTTTGTGGCACCAATACATGCTGCCTGATGAAATATTAATTTTTTTCTCCCCGCGCTGCTCTCAAACAAACGGCATCGCTTTAATGACCCGGCGACGGGAAATAGCACAATTATTTTCCAAGCTTATCTTGTGCAGAAAAAAGAAAAGAGCGAAATAAAAGCAAGATAAGAGAGAAAAATTGATGAAAGGTGCTTTTTTTTCCCAAAGAGTTTACATTAGATCCGTCCTGAGCTGGAGTAAAAGCCCTTGTTCAAACAGCCGACTCCAGTTCTGCTTTAGATTCAGAGCATGCTTTCAGTGGTTTCAGATGTAAATTGAAGGCAGGGCCAAGTAAATATGTTTTTAATGAGAGTCATTACCTTCTCAGAATAAGGGTATTTGTCTCTATTGATTTTGCTGTTGAGCCACAAAATGGCCAAACATTTGAAAAGGGATGCCTTCATTTTGCTGACGAGGCGATTTCCGTCAGATCGTTTATATGTGTCGCCCGGGCCGTTTTTAGCATAACGACCTTGCATCGCATGTTAAATCTCAGCGTAATTTGATGAGATCCATATCCACTGACATCAGTAATTGAGTCAGGACTGAGTTCACTACAACTAATAAACTTAGAGCGCTAGAACTGCTTTTGCAGCTCGCGTTTGTTGCAGAATTCAAAACCTGAGCCCAAACTCACCAATCCTGCCTGTAAAGAGAGCTAATCACCTGTTTCTGTCCTGTCCTCTCTCTCTCTTCACCCTGTACTAGACCTTTGATGCGAATGAAAATGAAGCTGTGAGAGATTGAAGAGCAGTCTCATTAATGAAACACAAGCTGAATGAATTAGTGTAAATTGTTCTTGCATAAATGATTGCGTTCGATTCAGTGCAAGCTTTTTGTGTGAGAATGTTTGCACAGAATTACTTCTGCTTGCGTTTCATGAATGAGGTCTAGTATTGATCGATATTTGACGAAACATTGAAAAGGTCTGTCTAGAAAACGTCAGGCCTCATTAAAAAAGCACAAGATGAACGTTAAGAAAATTAGGAAATTCTTACGTTAATGTTGCATTAATAAAAGAAGTGCAGTCTCAAAATGCATTTGTGTTCATGCAAATATTATGCATACACTGTTGCATTCATTTCAGTGCAGCTATTTATGTAAGAATAGTTTAATCAGCAATGTTCTTTTTTTCAAGAATGAGGTGTGATGTACTGTTGTGTTCGATGTAGGTAATTTAGCTGACCAAACATACATTTTTGTCCTGAAATTAATGTGTTTCTAGACAAATTCAGCAAACCAAAGACTCCAGAAAACATTTTCGAAATTATGAGAGTCAAAATTACAAAATTAGATTATGATTATGAGATAAAAAGTCATAACTATGGCATGAAAAGTAAATTATGAGAAACAAAAGTCGAAATGATGGCATAAAAATGTGAAATTATGAGATTAAAGAAAAATCGAGATTATGATGTACTAAATCATAATTATGAGATAAAGTATGGATTATGAGATAAAAACAAAAAAATCTAAATTGTGACATGAAAAGTAGAAAATATGAGATAAAACGTCAAACTATGACATACTAAGCAGAATAATAATTGAGATAAAAGAAAAAATCAGTGCAGTCTCATTAATGATACACAGTGTAAATGCATGTGTACAAAAAACTAAATTAATAATTCACAAGATTATCACAACATATTTTTGTGTAACTTGATTGTTTAATTTGTTTATTTATTTAAGAATTAAATGGGTTGTTTACTTAAAAATGAATATAAATGTTGCATTTAACATGAGCTGAATAAATTTGGGTAAATCGTTTGTAAAGCCATTGTTATGCAAGTGAATGCATTATTCAAAATTAATATTTTTTTTAATTTTTATTAACAATTTACAATTAACAAAAAATAATAACGAAAAAACACACCTAAATGTTGAGGTGCAAAGTGATTGTAAAAAACAAGTATAGTTGCAAGTATAAAACCAACATTTCTGCCATCAGCCCTTTTCAAGATATCGATTATAATTCCTTATATCTTAAGAAATGATGGCTGAAATGTTGGTTTTATAAATAAATAAGCTTAAGAATTTGAGTTATTAGAGTAATTAATTTTTTGAATACCTCACAGCCTTATTTTCATTCGCACTGAATTAACTATGTCTGCACTGATGTCTGAGAACGCCCTTAATGAGATGTTAATGATATGTTAATGATATTACTAGCGACAGCCACACCCACACCATAGGCTCCGCCCACAGCTCCGCCTCACATAACACACACACACACACACAGAGGCAAGAACAGACTCACAGTCACTGAAGTAACTCGTCACATGTGTCACCATATCAGGTTTTGTTAATTTCTATATTTTCAGACATTAATATTTTTACTTTTTCTTTCCTTCCATTTTCATTCCCCCTCCACCCTTTCCACCACTGCTTTTGCCCTTCCACCCCACTCGGCAGAAGATCCTATCACTCCTACACTTACTACCTGTAAGTAACCACTTTGTGAAAACTAGTTGCAGTGCTTTCTCTTCCACACTTCTCTTGATATTCCATGCATGATTCCAAACCCAGTGACTTCCTTCCTTCCTCCCTTCAAACTGCAGCCCGTCCGCCGCCGCTATGTGCTTTTAATGATGGATGCTAAGACCAAACCAAACCCTGGCATTGCTAAACTCGGCTTTTTGAATCATTCATCACAGCGAACGCTGGAAATATGGTAATTCCTCTCTGGAGGAGGTTCTCTTTGCTGCTGCGGTTTGAAGGGGAGGATGTGATCCGATCTGATCGCTGATGATGATGAAAAATTCCCTTAGAGCTTAAGAAACTGCATTATGGAGCTCAGAAGTGCAGTTTGACGGGCAAAGGGAAAGCTGGGCCTTTTTCCATCGGAACAAACCGATCCCTCAGATGCATGAATGCAGGCGAATGTGGCACCTGTGTTAGTGCATCGACCCGCACATCAGCCCCGATTCATTGCTTTAGTTCCTTTCCCTCCATGTTTATCTCAGTTCTGTTCTGTTCAGTTCTGCATGAGTCTGTTAAGTGCATGTTAATCATCATCATGTGTTACACACACACACACACACTCACACACACACACGTGATCTCATTAGATAGAAGTTGGATTAAATGCTTCAAACATGTACAAACGTCATTAGATACAAAATATCAAATCAAGTGTCAATTATTTTAAATGCAATCAAAAGCTTTTTGGTTTGACATGATAAAACAATAGATCCAGATTTTGTCATTGTTCATGTTTATAGATGTTTGAGACACTTGATCTGATGAAGGACATTTACACATTTATAATTAATATAGTTACATGTAACTTGTATAAATACATGTGGAATATTTGTATCACTTACAGTAAGGTCCCATTAGTTAACTTTATATTTAAATTTGTTACAGTATCTTTAACAGATACATCTTTTGATTTTAATAATGTGCATTGAAAAAAATGTTTTACTGTTTGTTTATGTGTACTGTTTTAAATGTAAATGTTTAACTCCAAAATTGTTAGTTAATTTCTCAAATAACTAAAATGGCAAGTAATACATTGAATTAAACATGAAGTTTAAAGTAGAAAAACTAATATACTGTATGTTTTCTAGTAAAACATGCTTCAATAATCCATATTATTTTCCATAACTTCAAAAAATATATTTTTTACAGTATATTAGTAAATGTTGAATTTAACATTAATTAGTTAATTGGATAGTTAATTTTGAGATATGTTATTCTTGGATTAAAGACTTGTTTGAACATCTGAATCTGAATGTCATTCATTAGATACAAAATATCAAAAACAAGTGTCATTTATTTAAAATTACACTAAAATATAAGTTTATGCTCATGCATCTTTATTTTTTTTTTTATAAAAAAACATTTACAACTCCAAAAAATGTTGTTTACAGTGTATTAGTAATTGTTTAAATGAACTAAGATTAATATTTTTTTTCATTGTTCATTCTTGATAATAGTTAATGTGAACAAATGGAACCTTACTGTAAAGTGTTTCCCACTTAGTAAAGTTTGTTGCTGCTGCGGCATGAATTAGTGTAGTTTATTTTTAGAGGACTCCGCTGACAAATATGAGATTTAATCTGGTTTCTACACGTTGAGGGATTTCTTCAGGGCTTCAGACGTGACATTCATGGAGGAATGTGTTTGTGTGGGGATTCAGAGCCTCAGCCAGGATTAGAATAAGAGTGGCGCAGATCTGGAGTCTGTTGATCAAATCCCCCGATATGGCAAAGATCTCCTGCATTTATAACTCTCACTATATTTGGACACAGATACTGCAGCGTATTCCTCTCTGACTGAACACTCACAGCACAGATCTGAATTTACATTATCATCCGTCTGGTCTTGCGCAAAATCTGTCAGTTTACATTTACATTCATGCATTTTACAGACGCTTTTATCCCGAGTGACTTACCTAAAGAATAACAGTAAGGAAACAACATATTTAGCCAGGAAAAGTCTGTTTTCAGATGCAATGCGAGGAAGTCTTTGAAGAGTTTTTGTCCTAAGCCAGAGTAGGATTTTGATTCATCCTAGTGAGTCTTTTGAATTTGTTCACAAAAAAGATTCATCACTGATTTGTTCAACAAGAGACAGTTTGTTCATTATGATGCTCAAACACTATGTAAGTCTCTTAGATGAATCTTAATAAGGCATAATAAGACTTATTCTGTGAACAGAACATCAGTTTCGGGTTTGTTTCTGATGCTGTCTATGTTGTTTTTGGAGGTTACATTAAAAAAATGCAGTTAGCTCAAAAAGCTGAGGGCACAGGACAGGCGCTGTTTGACCTAATTCTGGATATTTCCAGCCTTAGATGTGTGATTAATACGTATCTAAAGCCGTGTCTACACCAAGAGAACCCATTATAATCAGTTGATGTGGTGACTGTCCACACGGTAAGTGGCGCGAGGCGACAAATCTTTTACAGTAACTGATGCCTCCTTCTATTCCGAATCTTGGAAACATGCGTTGTATGCGTTGAAAGTGAAACCTAAAAAAACCACCACGCATAAGAAAGCGATTGCAAATGCATGCGATCACAGATTGCATGCTTCCCAGCCGAAACAACCCCCCACGTGAAACTGAAATAATAACCCGTGATATAAGATTTTGGCCATATTGCCCATCTAAATCATTCATCCCACACTATCAACAGGCGTCATGTAGGCTACACTTCTTGTACTTCGTTTGGGCACCACAAGGTGTCACTGTGGCCTCAAAGCTTTCCCCTCGCCTACTCTGGCTCGATTGCTATTCCTGAGGTAAAACACGCCCTCCTCATTACCCTACGGACAAAGAAATGTAAAAACAAATAAATGTGGAAATAAATAAATAAATGCGTAAATAAATACATACATGTGAAAATAAATAAAAGTGGAAATAAATAAATGTATAAATAAAAAAAGAAAAAATAAAAAAATGTGGAAAAAAATACATAAATAAGGAAATAAAATGATAAATAATTATTTATTTTTGCTTTTTTACTTTCTCTGTATATTTATTTATATATTTACACTGAAAATTATAAACGCAACACTTGTTTTTGCCCCCATTTTTCATGAGCTGAACTCAAAGATCTAAGACTTTTTCTATGTACACAAAAGGCCTATTTCTCTCGTAAGTCTCTTAGATGAATCTTAATAAGGCATAATAAGACTTATTCTGTGAACAGAACATCAGTTTCGGGTTTGTTTCTGATGCTGTCTATGTTGTTTTTGGAGGTTACATTAAAAAAATGCAGTTAGCTCAAAAAGCTGAGGGCACAGGACAGGCGCTGTTTGACCTAATTCTGGATATTTCCAGCCTTAGATGTGTGATTAATACGTATCTAAAGCCGTGTCTACACCAAGAGAACCCATTATAATCAGTTGATGTGGTGACTGTCCACACGGTAAGTGGCGCGAGGCGACAAATCTTTTACAGTAACTGATGCCTCCTTCTATTCCGAATCTTGGAAACATGCGTTGTATGCGTTGAAAGTGAAACCTAAAAAAACCACCACGCATAAGAAAGCGATTGCAAATGCATGCAATCACAGATTGCATGCTTCCCAGCCGAAACAACCCCCCACGTGAAACTGAAATAATAACCCGTGATATAAGATTTTGGCCATATTGCCCATCTAAATCATTCATCCCACACTATCAACAGGCGTCATGTAGGCTACACTTCTTGTACTTCGTTTGGGCACCACAAGGTGTCACTGTGGCCTCAAAGCTTTCCCCTCGCCTACTCTGGCTCGATTGCTATTCCTGAGGTAAAACACGCCCTCCTCATTACCCTACGGACAAAGAAATGTAAAAACAAATAAATGTGGAAATAAATAAATAAATGCGTAAATAAATACATACATGTGAAAATAAATAAAAGTGGAAATAAATAAATGTATAAATAAAAAAAGAAAAAATAAATAAATGTGGAAAAAAATACATAAATAAGGAAATAAAATGATAAATAATTATTTATTTTTGCTTTTTTACTTTCTCTGTATATTTATTTATATATTTACACTGAAAATTATAAACGCAACACTTGTTTTTGCCCCCATTTTTCATGAGCTGAACTCAAAGATCTAAGACTTTTTCTATGTACACAAAAGGCCTATTTCTCTCCAATATTGTTCACATATCTGTCTAAATCTGTGTTAGTGAGCACTTCTCCTTTGCCGAGATAATCCATCCACCTCACAGGTGTGGCATATCAAGATGCTGATTAGACAGCATGATTATTGCACAGGTGTGCCTTAGGCTGGCCACAATAAAAGGCCACTCTAAAATGTGCCAGTAATATTGAATTAAACATGGAAGTTTGAGGTAGAAAAACTGAAATGGTATTTTCTTGTAATGTGTACTTCAGTAATCAATACAGTACAGTGTAGTAGTTAATCAGATCTCGTGATTTTATCTGTGATCATGTCGTATCACGCAGCATTTTCCCCGTTTAACATGGACAGACAAACTCATCATGTTAAAAACAAGTAAAAGAAATGTGAAAGGATGGATTAAATATTTGAAAGTTAGACTTTAAAAGTGTATTTTGCCTTAAATGGAGTGTTTTAGAGTTGCACATAGCTCCTGCAGTCACATAAAGACTCAACATAAAGCATCTCTCTCAAAGACGAGAGAGAAAGTTAAGTAGAAAGCGCCTGCCGCTCGTCCCTCTCTCTCTCTCTCTCTCCCAGAGCTGCCCGTTTAACTCGACGTTTGAGCGAGCGGGAGGCCTTAATTAAATCCTTCACCGAGGGCTCACGCAGAACAAGAAACAAATTAATTGTAACAAGAGGATGCGCATTTGTCTCGGCTGACGGCTCCTGCGCTGCGGAGGAGAGAGGAAGCAGAGAGAGTCAATTTCCCCGTCGTACGACGGCCGTGAGTCGCTGGTGTTGCTCTCTGATGCAGATAATAGAGCCACCGATCAGGCAGCCTGTTTACTCCACATGGTAATGCGATCGGATGAGGTGGCACAGGAAAGTTTGGAAATGAGTCACTGACAGCAATCACACTCCGTAATTAAATTAGAGTCTAATTAACATCTATTAATGGGTGCGTGCGGCATTCCTGGGGATTCAGAGCCAGCAAATCCTCATAAAACCTACCAGAGGAGATCGGATCACTGGAGCATATGAAGCATTAAACTCTCACACAAACCTGTGAAGGAAGCAACCGGCGCAAGCAGAAACTACTGCAAAACTCATCACCATTAACTTATAGTGCTCTGGGTGATTGACAGTGGCTATGTGGTTGATAGGGTGGAATCTAGGTGGTTGTTAAGGTGTTTAGGTGGAGTCAAAGTGGTTGCTAGGGTATTTAGTTGGAGTTGAGATGGGTGGTTGCTAAGGTGATTAAGTGGGGTTTATGTGGTTGCTATGGTGTTTAGGTGTATTCTAGGTGGTTGCTAGGGTGTTTAGTTGAAGTCAAGGTGGTTGCTAAGGTGATTAAGGGAGGTTTATGTGGTTGCTAGGATGTTTATGTGTAGTGTAGGTGGTTGCTAGGGTGTTTAGGTGAAGTCTAGGTGGTTGCTAGGGTGTTTATTTACATTTAGTCATTTAGCAGACGCTTTTATCCAAAGCGACTTACAAATGAGGACAATAGAAGCAATCAAAACCAACAAAAGAGCAATGATATGCAAGTGCTATAACAAGTCTCAGTTAGCTTAACACAGTACACGTAGCAAGGGTTTTTTAAATAATATAATAAATAAAAAGAAAACAGATAGAATAGAAAATTAATAGAGCAAGCTAGTGTTAGAGGTATTTTTTGCTTTTGTTAATTTTATAATAAATTAAAAGAAAACAGATAGAATACAAAAAGATTAGAAAGCGAGTGTTAGTTTTATTTAGAGTAAAAAATGTTTGCTAAGGTGATTAAGGGGGTTTACGTGGTTGCTAGGGTGTTTAGGTGTAGTCTAGGTGGTTGCTAGGGTGTTTACTTGGAGTCAATGTGGTTGCTAAGGTGATTAAGTGGGGTTTATGTGATTGCTAGGGTGATTAAGGGGGTTTATGTGGTTGCTAAATTGTTTAGGTGTAGTCTGGGTGGTTGCTAGGGTATTTAGGTGAAGTCTAGGTGGTTGCTAGGGTGTTTACTTGGAGTTGAGGTGGTTGCTAAGGTGATTAAGGGGGGTTTATGTGGTGGCAAGAGTGAATAAGGGGGTTTATGTGGTTGCTAAATTGTTTAGGTGTAGTGTAGGTGGTTGCTAGGGTATTTAGGTGAAGTCTAGGTGGTTGCTAGGGTGTTTACTTGGAGTTGAGGTGGTTGCTAAGGGGATTAAGGGGGGTTTATGTGGTGGCAAGGGTGTTTAAGTGTAGTCTAGGTGGTTGCTAAGGTGTTTAGGTGAAGTCTGGGTGGTTGCTAAGGTGGGGTTTATGTGGTTGCTAGGATGTGTAAGTCGAGTCTGAATATTTATTGAGATTTAAAAATATGTATTTAATTTATAAATACATATCAAGCGGTATGTAATATTAACTATATAGTATATGTATTATGACTTATATAATATTGTTGTTATTTTTAATTATTATATTAACTTGTTTATTATATTAGATTTTTTATTTGTGTAGTTTATAAGTTCTTTATAACTTTTAACTTTTTAAATTATTATTAATTAATTTAATCGAACCAAACTCAATTAGAGATGACTTATTGTACCATGAGAATCATCCTTGAAACATTGCTTTATGAATCAGAGTGTTTGGAAATAGAAAGAAAGTGCATGTAGTAAACACAGCTGTTTTTCTGCCTCTATCTAAAGGCCAACAAACATTTATTCCATTTGTAAAAGCCTTGAAATATTTATTTGCAGCATGTTGGGACTCAGTGTGAGCGGCGTGTGGTTCACAGAGATCTTGTATGTGGATGTTTTAGTGGAGGAAAGGTTACAGTGCCGGCTAATAGTTTAATGGATGTGATAATGCCATTAGTGTAGCTGATGTACAGTTACACTCGCTCGGAGATGTTGTTCTGGCCTTCAAGGGTGTTCTGATGATACTGGTGCACAGGAAAACATCAGACAGTTCTCTGAGGGTCACACACTTTAATGCATGAATACTGTAGGATTTGAGTTATTCTATAGTGCCTGTTGAATATTGATACCTCACCATAATAAGTTAATATAAGTGTTTCTGACAGATGCTCGTACTGCTGCGGTCGGCTGATGAGCGGCAGATGTTTGAGCTTCACCTGCAACAGTTTAATTAAACTGTCAACACATTACATCTTAATATTTCCCCACGTCATATGATCCTTCATGCCTGAAGAGCACATTCACATAAACACACATCACATCATATTAAAATGACAAATCCAGCTTTTTACTCCATCTTTATTAAGGGCAAACCCAGCACAGCATTACAAATATTTCTCAAAAATATGATCAAATGTAAATGTTAGCGCTGCCTTGATGTCTTTGTTTCCCATAGGAAAGGACTCACGCTGTCTGATCTGATTATTGAGTTAAACTGTAAAAGCTTGATGAAGCTGTAATGCTTTAGGAAATCAAATCATACCATGAATAGTTTTATTCTGCAATAACCAGTTTACTCAAAGCCTGCTGCTCCGAAATGCTGATTTGAGACAGTTTGCATTATATTGCAGGCTTTGAGTAAATTCTGTTCTACTTCATTTCTATATGCTTACTATTTATTATAATTAAATTGAATTAAATTAGTAGTAGTAATAATAATAATGATAATTATTATTATTATTTTATTTAATTGTAATTATAATAAATAGTAAGCATATAGAAATGAAGTAAAATAGAATTTACTCAAAGCTTGCCACTCTGAAATGCTGATTTGGGACAATTTGCATCATTTATAAGCATAAATATAATATAATAATTAATATAATACAATTATAATACAATAAAAAATATTGATTAATTAAACATAAAAATATAATAAATAATAAGCATGTAGAAATGAGGTAGATTACAATTTATTCCTGCCAATAGAATTTAAGGCCTGCCACTCTGTACTGCTGGTTTGCATTATCTGCATTATTTAGTAAGCATATAGAAATATATAAAAATTAATTAATATATAACAGGAATTATAATAATTAATACAACAACAATAATAATTATAATTATTAATATAAATATAAATATAATAAATAAGCAAATAGAAGTGAATTAGAATATGATTATGCGCTTCATGAAGCCCCACCCCAGCCTGGCGTCATTTCAGTATGCAACACCACAGCTGCTCCTTTAAGAGCAGAGAATGCTGGGAGACTCGTGCTTGTCTGAGAAGTCAAAGTCTGAGTGAAAATGTGCAGGTGACCTCTGTATCTGCGGGAAGTGCGTTTGATGGCGTGCTGACAGCTCATGTCAGGCTTCAGTGCTCATTTCAATACGCCGCTCAAATCATCAGTCATACATACTAATAGAAAACGCATGCTACTGTGAGCTTAAACGCCTCAAACAAAGAGCAGCTTTGAGTCACTTATAGTTGGACTGATGGAATCAACTGTCATAGATACCTGCATAATACAATATATCATATACATCTACATCAGCATGCTGTAAAATAGTTTTAACACTGTCCTGATGTAAGTGAGGGATGTTTGCATTTGCAAACTTGTGTCATGATGATAGGGTGTAAGGCGTGGTTGCTAGGGTGTAGCTATGTGGTTGATAAGGATGTTCTGATGGTTGCTAGAGTATGCGAAGTGGTTACCAGGGTGTTGCTATGCGTTTGTAGAGTTAGAGGTTGTTCTGATAGTTGTTAGAGTGTTAGGATATTGTTATGTGGTTTTTAAAGTTTTCTGGTGGTTGTTATGGGGTACAGGTTGTTGCTAGGGTGTTGCTAAAGTGTTTGATTGTTATTATGGTGTTCAGGTGGTTGCTAGGGTGTTGCTGTGTGGTTGATAAGGAGTTCTGGTGGTGGCTAAAGTGTTCTGGTGGTTGCTAGGATGTTGCTATGCAGTTCCTAAAGTGTTATTGTGGTTTTTATGGTGACAGGTGGTTGCTGTTTGGTTGTTAAAGTGTTTGGTTGTTGTTATGGTGTCAGGTGGTTGCTAGGGTGTTGCTATGTGGTTGCTAGAGTGTTCAGGTGGTTGCTATGGTGTTGCTAGGTACTTTATAAAGTGTTCTGGTGGTTGCTAGAGCGTTTGGATGGTTTTTAAGGTGTTGCTATGTGGTTGCTAGAGTGTTCAGGTGGTTGCTATGGTGTTGCTAGGTACTTTCTAACGTGTTCTGGTGGTTGCTAGAGCGTTTGGATGGTTTTTAAGGTGTTGCTGTGTGGTTGCTAAGTTGTTCTAGTCATTGCTGAAGTGTTGCTATGTGGTTGCTAGAGTGTTCGAGGTGGTTGCTAGGGCGTTTCTAGGCAGTTTCTAATGTATTCTGGTGGTTGCTAGAGTGTTTGGGTGGTTGCCAGGTGCTTGCCAAACAGTGATTAGAGAAATAATTTATTCTACTGTATTTACATGGTTTATAGAGACTGCACTGAAATAAAGTTTAAACCAGTCTAAGGATGTTTTGAGGTTTCAAATCCTTCTAAAATCATCCAACCAGACCAAACTTAGACTGGTTTAACTGTCCCCCCCTCCCCCCCCTGCATAATTAAGGGTTTCTTATCTTAAGGTGGTTTTATGCAGCTGTATGAGCAATAGTAATGATGACTAGCGAAGATCTCACTCCAGTAATAAACAACATTACAGTCTTAAAATCAAATGAAAACACTTGATAATTCAAGTCAAAACATTTCCTATCTCACTTCTTCTTCTTCTCTAATTTCCCTTAGCTTGTTATTTTAACCCAGCATCCTAAAACTGAATTGTGTAAGAATCGCATGAGGAGCGCTCGAATTCAGAGACACTAAACGTCTTCAGCTGTTGCTGACATATCAGGCCAAGCGTTCTGTAGAATTAGAGCTCCATTCCCCACATTAGTGGAGCCACCGCTGCGTATCACCCAGAGGTGAGTGTCAGCGAAACACCCAGATTTATATCTGCAAACGAGGAACAGAGTGGCTTTTCTGTGTTTTATGTGGTGCTGGTTGGAACAGAGTGCTCCGCTCAAGGGTACATCTGCCGCGTGGCTCTCCAGGGGCCCGGGGCCATCGCCGTGGCACGACGGGGGCTTTTATTTATGTTTCTCTCCTGGAAAACACAGATAAACTTACTTGTGTTTAAAAGATCCTTTTTTCGAGGTCTATCAGCGCAGACTCACTCTATCTGCAGGGGTTCAGGTTAGACTTCAGATGGAAGTGTTTACGCCCAGAAAAATGGAAAGGAAAGAGAGAGAAAATGTCTCTGGTTACGTTTGAAAAAAATAAAGAGAGAAAACAGAAATGGAAAGATCTGAGGATTGAGTCTGCAGGGACAGTGACTAAAGTAGCCCAGCGGTATTAGATATGCATGAGCGCTGAATCATCGCCGCGCGTCGACTGAAAGCGCAGCGGGAAGGTGCTTGTGTACTTTGCGTTGTCCTTCCTTCTGTCCTAAGATGGCTGGAGGCCATTTGAAAAGAATAAAAACATATTTTTATAAACCTCAACTAAACTGAAGCTTCAACGTCTCGGTGTAAAACTGAACCTCATGGAGTTCATTGAAACGATTTGAACATGTCTGGGTCATTTGCATGAAGAAATGAAGCCTTGTACTAACCGTTTAACCCGAGAGGATTTTCTTTTTCTCAAAAATGCTAGTTAATTTTATCGCATTGGACTAAAACTTAACTGACTTTGCTCACACGGTAGTTTTTGGGGATTTTTTCCCCCCACCTTGTTACACTTGTGGTGTTCCAAGTCAAACCGGCCTACTAAAATTGCATATAAATTTTTCCTTATGCTGTATTATTACCAAATATTGGTTTCAATCTTTTTATCAACTTGTTTTCTTTCAATTAGAACAGGTTTTGTGTTTCTTTTTGGAACTGATTAATCGTAGGCCTCATTGATCTGAGCTCATGCACCTCAGTTTTCGAGGCTAAATTATCCACAAATGCTTTTTAATGCTCAAATCAATGAGCCTACGATCAGTAAGTTCCAAAAAAAAATACAAAACCTGTGCTAATAACAAAAAGCGTTAACAAAAAGATTAAATCCGAAATTTGGTGATAATATAGCATAATGAGAGATTTACAAGCAGTTTTCAAAAGCCCAGTCATTTTCGACCGGGAGCACCAAATTAGGTAAAGTGTTAAGATGTTTTGCATTGTGTTCTTATTTTCCTGATAATGAATCTCACATCTGAAGCGATGCGTTTCCTCTCGGCTGGTGCCATGCTCAGCATCTACTTCCTGTGTCAGGATTGATAGCGGTGTCTCTGCTGCTGCTGCTGCCAATCTGTCATTTATTATTTTCTCGTGTGCCCGGCAGCAGCTCGCTGCGGAGGAACCTTGTGTTTCATTTTGTTCAGAATTTCCATCTGAGTGAACATGAGGAGAGACACCGTCAACAATGATTAGACAAACCGTTTCTGCTGTATTTACATGATTGAGTGAGACTGTACTGAAACAAACAGCTTAAACCAGTCTAAGGAGGTTCTGAGGTTTCAAATCTCTCTAAAATCTTTAGACAAATGCTTTTTTTCCAAAGCATTCGGGCGCTTGCGCTCCGGAGGCGTCTGCCGTTGCTAAGCAACCATGACCTGCGCTCTCCATGAAGACGCGGAAGTTTCAGCAAAGGATAAATGGATTTGCAGCACTAAAAATCGCTTGCAGTAGCTCTGCTACTAAATTTATTTAAAAATGGCTATTCCTGTACAGCTTTGATCAGCTGTTCCTTCATCTTGGCTGAGCTTTCGATGTTGTTACGGGAAAGGATGAAGCTGATTGGTTGGTTCTTGTCACATGACCCGCGGTGCGCTTGCGGCATTCTGAAAAATTGAAATGTTTTTATCTCGATGCGGTGCGGACGCGCCTGGAAAAGAGTCGCTTCCATTATGAGCGCGCCTGCCGCGCGTCTACATTTGAAATAACGAACTTGAGCGCGCAAAAGACGCGACATGTGAACGGCCCCTTAGACTGGTTTAACTGGTCTTCTTGCTTTTCCTGCATGTGCTGGTATATTGATTGGATTCTGGATCTTCGTCAAATCCAGAATTCAAATCCACTTTCCTGAAGTAAGTGTGAGTGGCGTTTACATATGTAAAACTCATGCCATGATGATAGGCTGTTGCTATGTAGTTGCTACAGTGTTCTGATGGTTGCTAGGGTGTTGCTATTTGTTGCTAAGGTGTTCTGGTGGTTGCTCAGGTGTTCAGGTGTTCTGGTGGTTGCTAGAGTGTTTGGGTGGTTACTAGGGTGTCACTGTGTGGTTGCTACAGTGTTCTGGTGGTTGCTAGGGTGTTGCTACTTGTTGCTAAGGTGTTCTGGTGGTTGCTAGAGTGTTTGGGTGGTTACTAGGGTGTCACTGTGTGGTTGCTACAGTGTTCTGGTGGTTGCTAGGGTGTTGCTACTTGTTGCTAAGGTGTTCTGGTGGTTGCTAGAGTGTTTGGGTGGTTACTAGGGTGTCACTGTGTGGTTGCTACAGTGTTCTGGTGGTTGCTAGGGTGTTGCTACTTGTTGCTAAGGTGTTCTGGTGGTTGCTAGAGTGTTTGGGTGGTTACTAGGGTGTCACTGTGTGGTTGCTACAGTGTTCTGTGGTTGCTAGGGTGTTGCTATGTGGTTGCTAAGGTGTTATGTTGTTGCTAGAGTGTTTGTGTGGTTGATAAGGTGTTCTGTGGTTGCTAGGATGTTGCTATGTGGTTGCTAAAGTGTTCTGGTGGTTGCTAGAGTGTTTGGGTGGTTGCTAGGGTGTTTCCATGTGGTTGCTAAGGTGTTCTGTAATTGCTAGAGTGTTTGGGTGGTTGCTAAGGTATTTTGTGGTTGCTAGAATATTGCTGCTATGTGGTTGCTAAGGTGTTCTGTGGTTGCTAGAGTGTTTGGGTGGTTTTTAAGGTGTTCTGTGGTTGCTAGGATGTTGCTATGTGGTTGCTAGTGTGTTCTGGTGGTTGCTAGAGCATTTGGGTGGTTGCTAGGGTGTTGCTATGTGGTTGCTAAACAGTGATTACAGAAACCGTTTCTACTGTATTTACACAATTCAGAGATACCGTACTGAAATAAACGGCTTAAACCAGTCTACGCAGGTTCTGAGGTTTCAAATCCCTCTAAAACCATCCAACCAGACCAGCCTTAGACTGGTTTAACTGGTTTTCTTGCTTTTCCTGCATGTGCTGGTACATTGATTTGGATTCTGGATCTTTGTGCAGAACATTTTTGGGTCGCTTATTGAACACGCTCAGTAACACAATTCCATTTATTTCCCATTTCTTCTCAGCTCGCTCTTAGTTTTACAGTAAGTCTGGCATTTGCAAGGAAATAGGCTGTTCACTCCAATTGCCAAATTCCCTGTCGTGTTTGGGAGGCATTTCAATCTCCTTCCCTCCCAGGTGCATAAACGACAGCGGCAGTCTGAACGTCTCAGGTTTTGTCAGGTTTCAGCGCTGAGATGCCCATGAAATAACCAGATGATGCATCCACAACGCTCCATTCCTTTCAAATCCTGCTTTGTAATGGAAAATATGACAATTTTGATATGCAGAACAGTTGTAGCTCCAGTAATCCCATGTTACCAAGTGTCTGACAAAATGCAGACACAATAGCACAAAATACCGTTCACATGTGTAAGTAGAAACCCAGGGGAGATGAGTTTGTCAGCAGCAAAAATAGAAACCAGAACGAATATATTAGTAGCGTTTGGATCATAAACAGATTCTCTGACAGTCTCCAAACTATATATCATGATCACCGTGTGATATATTAGTAGTATTTAAATAAAACAACAGTGCTACACTGTAAAAAGTGGTAACCTGCAATTGTTAGCTATTTCTACCTGATTTAATTTATAAATTAATGTGTACAGGTTGGTTCAGTGATATTAAATACTATTTTTGACTTGGTTAATTTTGTATGGAGCCCGTTTCTGCCATGAAATTAAAAATTAAAAAAATATAATTGCAATTCTTTATCTCACAGTCCAGGCTTTTTTCCCTCTGAATTACAAGATTTTAATTCAGAATCGCAAGATCTAAACAGAATTATTTTTTTGCAATTCTCACTTTTTTATCTGAATTTTGAGTTTACATCTCACAAATATTTTTTTTTTATATATTTTTGAAAATATATTTTAAGACTATAAATATATGTTTGGTAACACTTTGCTTAAAGCCTTTATGTATAATGCTTTATAAAAGTAGTTTTAATGCATTTATTATGCCTTGTAATGCAGCTTACATTGTACAATCTTGTGAGTAATTGTAACCACAGTTAATACATTATAGCACTTATCAGTTCATTGTTACACTATGCATTTTAAATTCAGTTATAATTATTTACCTCAAGATATAATGTACGCACATTATGAATAATTATAAGGCATTATACCCTTTAATAACCCTTTATAATGCATTATACATAAAGGCATTATACATAAAAGTTTTTATTTATTTAAACATTTTAAAAATATATGGGACTAGTATTCACTGTTAAACTACTGTACCAGACGCTCCCACAATAGACCTTTAAACTCACGCATTACAGATTGCTCTTTAGATGAAAACATCCATTAAGTTTCACTCGTGTGGCAGACGATTTGAAGCAAACAGTTAAGTGATTAGCTTCCCGTTGGGCAGAAATGTTGAGCGGCTGCCATATGGAACGCAACTAAATCAAGAAGATGGATTGGGAGGCGGCCACGGCGGGAAGCTTCGTTAGCTCAGGGCCGCCCGTTAACACGGGTTCAGTGCTCACCTGCCGCTTCAGATCAATGTGAGGATCCAGAGAAACACAAATACATTAGTTTGGACCCTGTGTTGATGAGTCTGAGAGAGACTTTTACCCTCTGCTCATCATCATCATCATTACAGGACGATGCAGTGATTAGCATTCATGGACGTAGATGAAAATGTTCATTTGTTTCCCGCACTTTTTCATTGGACAAGTGTGTTCTCACGGGGAATTTAGATTTAAAGTTCAGAGGAAAAAAAAGTTTTGCATTTGGATGTATACTATTTAGACATGATCAAAGACCTTATTATGTCCTTATCTTTTCATTCTGAAAATTGTATTTTTTACATATATGCTAATTTACAGATATGCCCTATAACTTAGAATAAAGGTGGAGATTGTTAATGTTGAGATATGTTAGAATAAACTGTCAATATTTTGTTGTTTTTGAACAAACCAGCCAGACTGCATAAAGGACATGTTATAAAAAGCTTGAAAAAGAAATACAAGTCACTCCAGCATAAATGACACTGAACTAAATTACACTAAATGTTTATTGCATGTTATTCTGCTGACATATTTGTCAGGTCACTTCAATTACATAGTTTTTTAATATTTATTTATTTATTTATTTTTATTTTTTTGTGTGATTTTCTTTCTTTCCTGAACCATGGGCAATAAAATAAAATCAAATAAAAAATCAAATCAAATAAAAAATAAAATAAAATAAAATAGTTTCTGTGGGTCTTAAAAAGTCCTGAAAAGTATTTCAAATTTGCCAAGAGAGTCTTACATTTATGAAATCATGTTATTAAATGTTACATACCCTGCAAAAAAAATGTCTTCCTTAGTATTGTCTTCACTACAAATATCTAAACATCCTTAAATCAAGATACATTTAACTGAGATGGAAAATCAAAATATAAAGTCTTGTTTTCTGAGAAATTTAACAAAATGAAACAAGTCCATGCTTAAAACAAGAACAAATATCTGTCAATGGGAAATGAAAACTTGTTTTCCCTGTGAATGAAGTAATTTTTTCTGAGCTTTCTGAGACATTTGTTCTTGTTTTAATCATTAACTCATTGTTATTATTATTTTTAAATTTTTTTTTTAGAAAACAAGAATTCTAATCTTCTGTAATTTCACTGATTTAAGTATCTTTACACATTTGCACTAGAAAACAAGACAAAAATAAAATAATTTATAATTTTATTAAAGTTATTTCCATATTCTAGTGGTTTGCAGCAGAGCGTGAAATATTTTCAACTAAGAAGTAGTGCAGATCGGCTGGAAGTTGTATTTTCAAGCTTTACAAGACATTTACATTTAGAGGCCACGTTGAAGTATTGTGCTCCATTTAATTTGTTCTTTAAATGTTCTTTACTTGGTAAAGCCTTAAAGCCTTAAATTTGCTTTGCAGAAACCTTGTAGAACAAACTGGTATTATATCTGACATTCTGAAGTGATGGCTAGGCCCCTGCTAGCATCGTTGAGCGGCGGGACTCTGTTGTTTGCAGTGCTTTGTCTTGGCGCCGCAGTCTTTAACCCGAGTGTGTCGCTGGAGTCATTAGCGTTTAGCGAGTGCGAATGTGTCTGAACCCACTGGATATGAGGAAACGAGCTGGGCTCTGTAATTGCTGTGCTACTGTCATGTTCCAGGGCTTTCTGTAGAGACTCTAATTTGTTTTTAAGTGTAGTGTGAGAATGTCAGCTCCAAGACAAATCTTTGCTGATACGAGCGTCTGAAATGTATGCCAACTTAGATGATGACAAGGCGCAGTAAATCCGAAGCCGTTGTTTGCACGGCGTCACACCAGAGATTTAGTCTCCCGATCTCTGCACTTTGAAGTGTTATTACCTCAGAAATCCCATTGTAGTAAATCAGATCGGAATAATTGGGAAAATAAATTAGCATAGAGTTGGAGTTTGAAGGAACGGGCATATCCCTTATTAGCATACAGTTTAGAAACGCTATAGAGAAAAAATACAATGTGTTTTTGTGCCTTTAAAGTATGTTTGTCCATTTCATGATTTTATATTGCATAACTGTGTAAAACTCACGATTGACGAGTCCTAGCTGTCGATCATTTCCATTAATCGCAAATTACATTTGGCTGTGAAATTACCCCCAAAGATTATTTAAAGCTATTTTTGTGTTAAATGAGAAAGTATTAAGTAGTGCTGGGCGGTATACCGGTTCATACCGAATACCGGTGTTTATTTTTGTTATGATATGAATTTTTAAAATACCGCAATACCGGTGTATGTTGCTTAAACAAGGTTCGGAATACGACACTGTTTGAAAGAAGTCCCTTTTCACTGTTGCACTGTGGTGAGTATTAAGTAGACATTACAAATAGTAGCTTTAGAAAGGAATATTTTATTTGATTCAACATAAAATTTACTACACATAAACGTTTAGGCTACAACGGCCTAACATAAACTATGGAACATAAAAGAAGATAATTTGAGAATCATCTCAGATTTTTTCGTTCATGCAAGCTTTGTTACCTACAGTCTTCAAAATACCTTCTTTTATGTTCCTCAAAAGAAAGTCAGTCATTCAGGTTTGAGTAAATGATGAGATCATTTACATTTTTTTGGGTGAACTATCCCTTTAAAGATTTTTTTTCTCTCTCTTTTTTTTTTTACATGAAATAATGCTCTAAATAAGAAACTAAAACTGCCAGCAGGTGGCGGTAAATGTCTTTATGAGTCTTTCATTCGACTCGTTCAAACGGCTGATTCATTCAGGAATTCAGTAAACGGCTCTCTTTATGAATGGGCCTTTGAATCATTGATTCACCCGATTCATTCAAAACGCGGATTCATTCAGAAATACACAACAATTCTGCTGTGGCTTTATAGGTTGGCAAAACTGAGCAAAAACAGACAATATTGTGTTTAAAATATAACACAATATTAACTTATTTACTGAACTGTTGTATGAAATCACATTTGCATTCAGGACAAACAGCACTCCTGTTTTAATCATGTTTTTTTTTTAAGTTAACACATTAAAATGACAGCCCTAAATTAAACATGTAATTGTCACTCTTCTCCATATACGTTGAAATCACGGGAAATATTATTGTTCATAGCCGTTAGACGATGAACATTGCTATGCTTATCACTGTACGTCAATCAAGCGTGGATTTCTTTTGCGCAGCGACTCATTTTGAACGCCGTTGATTGGTCCTTGCGTTAACACGTTTACATTTGATTGGCTACCATTCTCAACACTGCAAAAGCGCGTTGTTAACAGAAACTGACAGGGTCATAAACAGGCAGGGGTGTGGACTCGAGTCACATGACTCGAGACTTGACTCGGACTCTAGTCCCAAATTTGATGACTTGCGACTCGACTCGACATAATTAAAGAAGACTTGAGACTCGACTTAGACTTAGA
>NW_015552535.1:284496-286885 GCF_001515605.1 Sinocyclocheilus anshuiensis
TTTATGATCAGATCAAAGTCGTTATAGACGCGTCCCTGCAGCGTGCTTGCGCTTGACTGGCAATAAGCCAGAGACTGCGTTCAGGGAGCGCTGGATTTATAGGCTAGTATACATTAATGGAGTAATAACATAACTTACGACAAAAGAGCCGAGATAAGAAGAAAAAAAAAATTACATGATTTGTCTAGCGATCTCCGCTCGTGAAAAGCGCCACCCAGCAGACACACGGAGCGGGCATGAGAACGAGAGGCGTGGCCGCGATCACTGGTGCTCGCCTCATCATCACCGTGACCGCTTCTGTTAAATATTCCTCACTTCTTTTGTTTGTTCGACACCGAGATGCACCAAGAGTGACGGATACGCATCTCGGGCATCCCGCTCGATGTGCTTTAATTTTTATTTTTTTATTTGTAATAAACACCTCTCTGAGACCTGTTTTTGTCAGATCTCCACTGTTTTTGTTCGATCAGTTACATATTTTATTTGCATGTGCATTTTATTGTATTTAAACTTAATGGAGGTTTAAATTTTTTTTTTTTTTACAATGCTTTGATGTAATAAAATATTTTTTATAATATATGTAATAAAAAAAAAGATATAATTAAAAATGAGGGTTAGTGATGACTAGTAGAAGCATTCTTGCAGATTTAGCTGTATATATATCTCAGATCTCCAGTGTTGCGTTTAATAAGTGATCATTACGGCCCAGATCTCAGTGTGTTTGTGTAGTTTTATTCCTGGAGCAGAGCTGCGGTCGGTTCTGAGCAGCTCAGTATCTGTGAGCTGATGTAACGCCACACAGTAACGCACTGATGACATCAGAGCCAAGCACTTCCTGTTGCATCAGCATCATCAGGTGGAATATAGCACACTTTTTTAGCAGTTTTTGCTCCCATTTAAAAGAACAAACAAACAAAAAAAAAGTTTCATTTAAATGCATCCAAAAGCACACTTGAATCATCTCCTCAGAGATCCTGATACACTGAAAAAACAATATTGTAGATTTACTTTGAAACAGTTTTCACTCAGAAACTGCTAGTAAATTTCACAAATAATCTCAAAGAAATGGCAAATAACACAATGAATTAAACATGAATTTCTGAAGCAGATAAACTAAAATTTTATTTTCCTGTACTACAATGATCTTTGTATTATTTCAGTTTATTTGATAAAAGAATAATTTTTACAGTATAGATGTTTGTAGAATAAATTACCATTTTTTCCCCATGTTTGTATATTGTATATAATTTAAGAGTTAATACATTTTTATACAATGATAATTTTATTTAATATATCAAATAAAATTCATTAAAATTTAAATATATATTGTATAAAATATATTATATAATTATCTTTATATAATAATTGCATTTAATATTTAGTATGTAAAATATTAAATGTGAAATTAAAAGAAAAAATATTGTATTTTCTTGTAAAACATGCTCCAATAATCTTTTATTTACAATAAAAAAAATAAAAAAAAACATTATATACATTGGTTGAAGATCATTTTCCAAAAGGAATAAATTACCAATTTTATCACACAAAAAAAAAAAATACTACTTATAAAATAATAATACTTCCAGAACTTGACTTCCATGTAAGAACTTCAGAATAATTGCTGCAGAAAGGACGGCTGAGATACATGTGTGCATTACTCAAAACCTCTCTAATGGCGAGCATCCATCTTTTTTCCATTTGTAAAAGCTCGTATTGCGCTGACCTTCAGCAGATGAACGGATGAAGCAGAGAAATGGCTTCACTTTAATTTATTTATGTTTAATGTGCGGCTCAGGTCTGTCCTGGCATCGCTGCTCTGTTTTAGACCACTTAAACCTGGGCAGGATCCATCGAGTCGCTGCAGTGGTTTCCATTAAAGATACGATGGGCCCCGGCAGACCCCTGAGACCCCGAGAGCAAGCGCAGATCGCATTAGAAACCGCCAGCGGCCCCCGAAACACATAGTGCTCTGCAGAGTCTCAGCGTTTACTGCCACCGCGTGCAGATGGCCGCATTAAAGCTCATATCAGAAGTGTTTTATCAGGCTGGGGTTTAGCGCTCGCTCGTCCAGGTGCGTTGATTACGGCTCCTGTAGGTTGTGCCAGTGCCAGAGCTTTGCCAGAATCAAAGTTTTAAGGCAAATCTGTCACTCTTCTATATATATGATTCAGGATTTAATATACAAAAATTCAAATTTAGATTTTTATAATCAGTATTTAATAAACAAAAAAGCTAATTTAGATTTTTTTATATGTGTATATGATAATTATCTCTCTCTCTTTCTCTCTCTATATATATATATATATATATATATATATATGACCCTGCAGCACAAAAGCAGTCTTAAGTCGCTGGGGGATATTTGTAGCAATAGCCAACAATACATTGT
>NW_015552535.1:287161-311510 GCF_001515605.1 Sinocyclocheilus anshuiensis
CACACACTCACACACACACACACACACAGACACACACTCTCACACACTCACACACACACACATATATACAGGATGTTTTAAAAAAAAGTGTAATAAACATTTTTTTGTGTAATTTTAAATGTATATATATATAATTAAGAATGCAAAATCAATGAATTGTAATATCAATTAATAATAATGATGATTTCATTATATACGGTATATCAATTTAAATGTTTATATGTTAACAGTTGTAATATTATTATAATAATAATAGTTGTTTTATAAATATATCAATCTGTATTTATATGTATGTAGATCTGTATTTTTATTCTTAAATAAATAACATGAAATGATCATTATCAATAAAAATGCTATATATAACCCCTTGCAGAATCTGTTAAAATGTGAATAATTTTAACAAAATAAGAGAGGTCATACAAAATGCATGTTATTGTTTATTTAGTACTGTCCTGAGTAAGATATTTACATAAAATGTTTACATATAGTCCACAAGAGAAAAAAAAATAGCTGAAATTATTAAAATAACCCCCTTCAAAAGTTTGTGAACCTGACTATGGTTCTTCATACTGTGTTTGTTACCTGGATGATCCACGACTGTTTTCTGTTTAGTGATGGTTGTTCATGAGTCCCTTGTTTGTTCTGAACAGTTAAACTGAGCTCTGTTCCTCAGAAAACTTCAGTTTTCCAGCATCTTCTGCATATTTGCCTCCACGTCGTGCATTTAAAATCCTTTAATGCACAGCGAACCGTTGATTATCCCTTACATATATATATATATATATATATATATATATATATATTTATAGCATTGGTTTTGGTTCCTTGTATTGCGCATTAAGTGTCTCAGCAGAGCTACAGTGTCAGCAGTGTATCTGCAGCTTGTATCTGTACATACACACATACACATATATATTTATATAATGTATGATTAAGTAGAGAGTGTTTTCAGTGTTACCTGAGCAGTGTTAGCCCAAATACAAACTAACATTGCATCAGCCTCCCCTGACTGAATGTCATCATCACCAAAGCCGCTCTTAATGAAAGCTGAGGAAAGCGAGACGAGTGTTTGAGCCGCTGCAGCGGATCTCAGTCTGTCCTGAAGCCCGAGGCCATCAGTCGGTTCTGTTCGGCGCGACAGACGCTCTCGGGAGTGTGCATTAGTGAGCGTCTCTGAGCGCTGCTGCTGCTGCCGTCTGCTGTTTAACGCCATGAAAATGAGCCGCTGAATTCATGTCAGAAACACAGTCCACGCTGGGCGCTTTTAAACAGCTGTCTTATTCACTTCATTTGATGAAGAGGAATAAACCAGGGCTTACGATTAAATCTAAAACTGAATTAAAACCAAAATAAAACTGAAATTGCGTTATGGCTCAGTGTGACTGTCAAATCTCAAAGGCTGTGATTTAATGAAATAACTTTATGCAATGCATGTTTTAGAATGAAGCGTGACACTGTGTGCTTTTACGGGATTTAACATTTGAAAAAATTAGGAAATGACAACAGCCATAAATATTATTTGTAATATTTGTAGTAGTATTGTAATTTTACTGTAATTGTTTTCATTTTTAGTGAAATGTTACAATAGCAACTTCTTATTTTGTTTACTATTTTTATTTTGTAATAATAATACTAATAATAATAATGATGATGATGAAAGTAGTTAGTCATATTGATATAAAATCACAAAAGTTTTGGCTAAATTGTGCTGCTGTATTTTTATTTTTACAATTTTTTGTAAAAAATCTTATATTTGTCTTTTTTATTTTATAATGAAATATAACAATGAAATTACAACAGTGATATTTCTTATTTTGTTTGCTGTTTTTATTTAGTAATATTATTGTTGATAAAAATAATAATAATAATAAAAGTAATTTGTTTTATTGGTATAAAATCACAAAAAAAAGTTTTGCTATATTGTGAAGCTGGATTTTTTTTTTTACTATTTTCTGTAAAGTAAAATTATTATCATTGCTATTTTTCAGAAATATTAGATTTTTTTTTAATAATTATACATTTTATTATACATAATGAAATCTTACAATAGTAATATTTTTTGTTTTTGTATTTGTATTGATTAATATTAATAATGAAAATATTTAGTTATATTGTTATAAAATCACAAAAAATGGCTAAATTGTCCAGCTGTAATTTTTTTTTTTTTTACAGTTTTTCTGTAAATTGTAAAAAACTATTTTCTTTTGTTCCCGTAAATGCTCTTTTATTTTATAGTGAAATATTACAATAGTAATATTTCTTATTCTTTTTAATGTTTTATTATAATACCAGTAATTAGTTAGATGTACACTCACAAAATGTTTGGCTAAATTGTGCAGTTTTTTTACAGAACAATTCCAATGTGTTTTTTTTACCCCCAAATCATGCAGCCGTAAGATAAATACTGTGACATGCGTCGGTGTGCAGCATGCTTGATTTCTACACAGATGCATCCAGTTTCTCCACACAGTCTCTCATGACTCGTGCTCCTCCACAGAGAAGCAACTGTCTACTTCTCGAAGTAACACAGACTTTAAAGAGCGACTGAGACTTGGGTCTGAAATGTGCTCTGTGTGTGTTTTGCTGAAGGAAACTGGCGAAGAAGCGTAAGGAGACGCTGAGCAGCACGAGGCAGGAGATGACGGTGATGGTGAACTCCATGGACAAGAGCTACGCTGAGCAGGGCACCAGCTGCGACGAGGCCATTTCATTCATGGACACACACAACCTCAACGGACGCAGTGAGTCTCTGAGCATCACACCACAGTCCACCAAAGACCATACAAACCCTCGTCTGTGCAAACACTGAAGACCACTGAAGAGTCTGGAGCTCTCTTCTATACTGAGCAAACTCCAGACATGTCAATAAAAGTATCCTAAAATGATTTAATGCGTCTAATATGTGACCCTGGAGCACTAAAGCAGTATTTGTAGCAATAGCCAACAATACATTGTATGGGTCAAAATTATCAATTTCTCTTTTATGCCAAAAATCATTAGGATATTAAGTAAAGATCATGTTCCAGGAAGATATTTTGTAAATTTCCTACCATAAATATATCAAAACTTAATTTTTGATTAGTAATATGCATTGCTAAGAACTTCATTTGGACAACTTTAAAGATGATTTTCTCAATATTTTTCCATATTCCATATTCCAGATTTTCAAATAGCTGTATCTCAGCCAAATATTGTCCTATTTATTTTTTATTTATTCCATTTTAATGGTTTAATTAAATTTTACTAATAAATAAAAGGATGTCTAATCAATTGAATTTATGAAAATTTAACAATTTAAAAATTCATAAATATTTTAACAATAATAGTTCCTCGTGAAATGTTTCATTTTTTCAGAAATATTGTGTTTTCTGTTTTAAATTTTTAGGTTCCATTTTAATGGTTTAATTATTTAAATTGAATTCATAAAACTTTAACCATTTAAAAAATTCATAATTTTTTTTAAACAATAATAGTGTCCTATGATATTTATTTATTTATGAATGATTTCTGGATTCCATTTTAATGGTTTAATTGAATTTTTGTAATGTAATCATTTAAATTCAGAAGACTATAACAATTAAAAAATTTATTACAATTTTAATAATTACAAAAACTTTAACAGTTTAGGAATGTATTACATTTTAATAATGACCTACTGTATATGAAATTGTTTTATTATTTTTTTTTATTCTGTGTGGTTTTTATATATTTATTCATTCATTTATTTAGTTTCTGTGTTTTATGATGTAATACAGATTTATTATCAGAAATGGTGGTAATCACATGAATGCATAAAACTTTAACAATTTCATTAATATTTTAAAATGTAATATTTATTTTATTTTGCTAACAAAATGCTGCACAACAGAGACTTACTATTTAAATAAAAAAATAGATGAAAAATTGTGTGATATTCCATAAAAAAATAATGATTAGTAAACTGTACTATTCTTATTATTATTTCAAGAAGCACATTTATAATGTACAGTAGTAATATATTTCTATCATAATATTCACAGACCGTAGTCTGTATCGCGAATCTATGAAGTGTTCATCCCTACTTTTGCTTTATTCATCCAAATTTTGCCAAATTAAATCAAAAGTAAATTCCATCCACATTTTCCAGATCACCAGATTGATAGGGCTCAAATGAGTCGTTATTATGATTGATTGAGTCATGATTTACAGTCAGTCTCTCGGCCGTCCTGCTCACAGCGAATGCTCACCTTTTCATTAGTTTAAGTTAAAGTACTAGAATAACTCAAATAAAAAGTTTCAACTCAGTAAATAAAAACTATATAGATACTTTAAAAAATTATAAAAATATACTACAAAATTACTAAAACTTTGACTAAAATTAAAATTAAAAAAATAATAAATAAACGTAAAAAAGAAATAAAATCTACTTCAAAATATTTACACATTTTAAAAGTGTATCAGTACTCAGAAACTAAAATAACCAAAGCTAAATAAACTAAAACTAAACACTATATAGACAATAATAATATTTTACAAAAAATATAAAAATAAAATCTAGTTAAAGGTTTTATAGTATATTAACAGTATACTAAAATAACTAAAACTAAATAATCTACAACTAAAACTTAATAAAAACTATGTAGATATATTAAAAAAAAGAGAAAAATGTACAGTAAAATTACTAATTTTTTTTACTAAAATTTTAATTAAAAGAACATAAAATATTAACTAAAACTTTAAACATATATCAGTAGTATACTAGAACAACTAAAACTAAATCTAAAACTGAAAAATAAAACTTAAAAGCTATTTAGACATTTAAAAAAAAAAAGACAAAAACATACAACAAAATTACTAAAACTAACTAAAATTAACATGAAAACAGAAAATTCAAAAAAATTAACAAACAATTTAATAGTATATCAATAGTATACTAAAATAACTCGAATTAAATCATCTAAAACTGAAACATAAAAATGCAATAAAAATGGCAAAACAACAAAATTACAAAAAAGAAAAAACTGAAAATATAAAAATAATATCTGATTCAAAATATTAACAAAAAGAACTTTGATATAAGTATACATCAGTACACTCTAAAAAATGCTGGGTTAAATACAACCCAGTGCTGGGTAAAATAGGGACAAACCCAGCAATTTTTAGAGTGTAGTATGCTAAAATAATGCTGGTGCAGAGAAGAAACACACATGCTGTTCATATAACTTTAACAACATGGTTAACAACATCAAAATACAAATAAAGCTCATTTATTGTATAGTGACATGTTTGAGTGTAAGTCACATTGAAATGTTTGTCAGTGTTTTAAGAATTCAGATGTATTCATCACATCTTGCCTGCTTTCTTCTTCTGAAAGCTGTCTCCTCGCCGTCGTCCTTTACCCTGAAGACTAACACACTGAGCACCGCCGTGCCAAACTCCTACTATCCAGGTAAAGCTCTGCGTTCCTCTGAGCTTTTGTCATGTCTGTTGCTTTGCTCTGCTCAGCTGAGCTTTAGAGACCGCATACAGGAGTCCCTTTAACTCACATCTGTTACTTTGAGCTCATGTATATCCTTGAGTACCACTAAAGAGTACAAAAATACACTTTTAGAAGATATATATCGTTCAAACGTTTGGGGTCAGTAAGATTTTTATTTTTTATTTTTAGGAAATGTTTACTTTTATTCAGGGTTATTCTAGTAAACAAAAGCTAAAAATCATTAAAAAAAAAAAAGAAATTTCATTTCTTGCATTAAAAATAAACTATCTAAAATATGCTAAATAAAATCTTTTAAAAACTTATTTTATTTCAGCTATCATAAAAACCATTAAAACAAACATTTGCATTACTTGAAATAAAATAAACTTTAACTGAATAAATATAAAAAAAACGTATTTTATTTTATTTTTTTAAAAACTTACTCGAAATGAAATAAACTTCAACTGAAATATACTAAACAAACTAAAATAAAATTGAAAACTACTATGTAAAATATGAAAGCTTAAATATTTATTTAATTTGATGACCTAAAATAACTAAAACTGGAATAAAAATTAATACAAAATTAACAACAAAATTACTAAAACTTTAAAATTAAAATAAAAACAGAAAATATAAAAATTAATTATTATTGAGCACAAAATATTATTTAAAACTATAATAATATCTCAATGATACAAAAATAACATTGCTTTTATTTATTAAGGCTGCATTAAATTGATAAAAAAAATGTATTTCAGCTATCATAAAAACAATTAAAACAAACATTTGCAATACTTGAAATAAAAAAGAAAACTTACTCGAAATGAAATAAACTTCAACTGAAATATACTAAACAAACTAAAATAAAATTGAAAACTACTGTCTAAAATATGAAAACTTAAATATTAATTTAATTTAACTTGATGTACTAAAATAACTAAAACTGAAATAAAAATTAACAGCAAAATTACTAAAACTTTAACTGAAATTAAAATAAAAACACAAAATATAAAAAAAATGAATTTTTATTGAGCATAAAGTATTATTTAAAACTATAATAATATCTTAATGATACAAAAATAACATTGGTTTTATTTATTAAGGCTGCATTAAATTGATCAAAAGTGACAGTAAAGACATTTATAATGTTTCAAAAGATTTCTATTTCAAATAAATGCTGTCTTTAGAACCTGGAAAATAAAATGTATCACAGTTTCCACAAAAATATTAATGTTTTCAACATTGATAATAATCAGAAATGTTTCTTGAGCAGCAAATCAGCATATTAGAATGATTTCTGAAGATCATGTGACACTGAAGACTGGAGTAATGATGCTGAAAATACAGCTGCACATCACAGAAATACATTACAGTTTAACACATATTCACATAGAAAACAGCTGTTTTAAATTAGAATAATATTTCACAATTTTTACTATATTTTTGATTAAATAAATGCACATAAAAAAAACATTATTTCTATGGGCAAGGTACCCAGCTAATTAACTATGTCAAACCATTTCATGCGTAACCAGTTAAGTCTGTATGTTCACCTGTTTAACCTTCCTGACTAATGCAGTACTGACTTGATCTGGATCAGTGTGTACTGACCCGCTTTTCTCTTCTCTGTAAACCTCTGCATGTCTCTCGGCCGTGAGCAGATCCCTTCGTGCCGACCGCAATCTTAGGTGAGAAAACCTCTGTTTCTGTTCCACACATGACGGTGTCCTGAGAATAGCTTGTTTGTGTTGACGAGAGACAGACAGGAAGTAGATCTGACGCTTCCTCACATTCATACCTGCCTGCTTTTCTCTTCTGTGTGAGACTTGAGGGTTTATTCCTCCCCGAGCCGAGGCTTCACCCCATCCCATCCGCATTCCGTGTCGTGCGTGTGACGTCACGTATGTCTATGACCTCTCATGTGCATGGACAGATAATGTGGACCGGATGAGGGGGGAGTGACAGTGTGGCACGAACGAAAAAAGCGACCCATGGTCATTTCCATCAGTGTCTTCAGACGCGCTCTTTATGCTCACGATAGCGTTTAAACACATTTTGTCATTATAAAATAAATTGTGCACATGCCAGTTTTTAGAGAAATACCCATTTTAATGCTAAACTATGAACTAAATACAGCTCCAAATCACTATATTAAATGATATCTTGGGTTCAGGAAGTATTTTTCCCATTCATTGATTTGAAAGACACAGTAACGAGGGAATTCATCTTCTGTTGTCTTCTGTAACGGGGTTAGTTCACCCCAAAAAATATAATTCTGAAAATGTACCTGAAATATATTACATTTACTAAAATAAAATATTAAAAAAATATATTTTATTTCAGTTATCATAAAAATCCTTAAAGTGTTATTCAAAATAAAATCAACTGAAGTATACTAAAATAATTGTTTTTTAAATAATATAATTTTATTTTAGCTAGTCGCGACATTTCTCCTATTAATTTAACTTGAAAACTGAAATGCAAGTGAATAATAAAGCAAATAAAAATTACAAAATCACACAACAAAATTACTAAAACGTTAACTAAAATTACTATAAAAACAGAAAATATTTTTATTCATCAAGGATGCATTAAATCGATCAAAAGTGACATTAAAGGCATTTATAGTGTTACAAAAGATTTATATTTTAAGTAAATGCTGTTCTTTTGAACTTTCTATTCATCTGTGAATCCTGAAAAATAAAATGTATCACAGTTTCCACAAAAATATTGTGCAGCACAACTGTTTTCAACATTGATAATAATCAGAAATGTTTCTTGAGCAGCAAATCAGCATATTAGAATGATTTCTGAAGATCATGTGACACTGAAGACTGGAGTAATGATGCTGAAAATTCAGCTTTGAACTCAGAAATAAATTACAGTTTAACAGATATTCACATAGAAAACAGCTGTTTTAAATTAGAATAATATTTCACAATTTTTACTATTTTTTTTACTATATAAAGCGACCCATGGTCATTTCCATCAGTGTCTTCAGACGCGCTCTTTATGCTCACGATAGCGTTTAAACACACTTTGTCATTATAAAATAAATTGTGCACATGCCAGTTTTTAGAGAAATACCCATACAGCTCCAAATCACTATATTAAATGATATCTTGGGTTCAAGAAGTATTTTTCCCATTCATTCATTCGAAAGACACAAGAATGCGTACTAACGAAAGAATTAATCTTCTGTTGTCTTAACGGGATTAGTTCACCCCAAAAAAATATAATTCTGTCATCATTTGCTCATTTCTTTCTTCTGTGGAACACAAGATATTTTGAAGAACGTTGGGAACCAAACAACTTTGGACCCCATTGACTTTCATTGTATTGTGTTCCACACAAATAAGTAAGTCATGCAGGTTTGGAATGACTTGATTGCAAGTAAATGATGACCAAAATAATGACTTTGGGTAGGTAACTAGCTATCTAGTTATACTGCGTTCATTCACTGCTTCAGAATCGCTATTTACGTCATGATTTTTTTTAAACTGCAGGTTTTAGGCATCTACAGAAGCAGATCTCAGATCTTCAGTGTTGAAATTTATGTAGTTTAGTGCTAAATGGTTCTGAAATGGTGAACAAAATTCTTTTTTAACAAGATCTGTAGGAAAAGAAAAAGGTTGAAATACTGTTGTGATACCTATGTTGATTCGATTAGCAAAATCAAAACAAAATTTCACTATGATTCAACCTTGATCCATGACATTGCTTCAACTGGGAATAAACGTTGAAATGTGTTGTTTCAACATTGGAAAAATATTTAGTGATAAATGGTTGTGAAAACGTACAAAATGCAATATTTTATTGAGATCTGTGCGAGAAGAGGTTGAAATAATGTTGCAATATCAATGTTGATTTGATTGTAAAACTAATATCTTCTACATCCGTGAAATTGATTTGCTTGTAAATAAACGTTGAACGGTGGAAAAAAGTTTAGTGTTTAATGCTTAAAAATATGAACACAAGTCTTAATCAATATTTAAATTTTAAGAAGTTTTGTACAAAAAGTAAAATGTTGAAACAATGTATCAACACTGATTTGATTTGCAAAACTGAACAAAATTCTACAACAATTCATCCTTGATTCCCGTGAATACATTTTGAAATGCGGTTGAAATAATGTAAGTTGTTGTTTCAACGTTAAAAAATAAAAATGAGGGCTAAATGGTTGTAAAAAGGTAAACAAAATCAACACTGAAATTAAATTGAAACAAAATTGAAACAATTCAACCTTGATCTTTACCTGTGAATAGCCTAAATGTTGAAATGTAGTTGAAATAATGTCAATTAATAATGTCAACGCTGGCAACGTTTAGTTCTGAATAGTTCTATAAAGTTTAACAAAATACTTAGAAATCAACAGTGAAATTTTAACAAGAAAGTAAGACATTGAAACAACGTTGCAGTATCAACATTAATTCAATTTGCGAAATTGATACAAAATTCAACACTGATTCAACCTTGATTCCTGATGTTGAATCACCCTTGAATAAGCGTTGAAATAATGTAAGTTGTTTCAATGTTAAAAAAAATGTTTAGATATAAATGGTTGTGAAAATACGAACAAAATGCTTACAACTCAACATTGAAATTTTAAAAAGATCTGTAGGAAATCAACCGTGATCAATGACATTGAATAAATAATGTCAGAGTTGAAATAATGTCAGTGTTGTTTCAATGTTGAAAAACAGAGTTCAACTTTGAAATTTTAGCAAGATCTGTAAGAAAAGTAAGACGTTGAAACAACGTTGCGAGGTCATTGTTGATTTGATTGGCAAAATTGAAACAAAATTCAACACTGAATCAACCTTGTTCAATGACGTTGAATAAACATTGAAATGTGGTTGAAATAAAGTCAGTTGTTATATCAATCTTGCAAAACTTTGGCATTTAATGCAAAAATGTTAGAGTTCAGCAAGATCAGTGTCAATTCGATTTGCAAAATTGATACAAAATTCAACACTGATTCAATTCACCCATGAACAAGCGTTGAAATAATATATGTTGTTGTTTCAACATTGAAAAACAATTATGTTTAATGCAAAAGCATTACCAAAGTACTTAAAATACAGAATTAAAATTTTAACAAGATCTATATACATATATAGAAGTTAAACTTTCAAACAGCGTTGCAAGGAAACTGTTGATTTGATTTGCGAAATTGAAACAAAATTCAACACTTAATCAGCCTTGATCCATGACATTGAATAAACATTGAAATGTGGTTGAAATAAAGTCAGTTGTTATATCAATCTTGAAAAACATCGGCATTTAATGCAAAAATGTTAGAGTTCAGCAAGATCACTTAATCAGCCTTGATCCATGACATTGAATAAACATTGAACTGTGATTAAAACAGGTTTTTTTAACAAGTACATTTTAACAAGATCTGTAGGAAAAGTGCAACATTGAAACAATGTTGCAAGATCAATGTCATTTCGATTTGCAGAACTGAAACAAATTTCATCACTTGATCCATGATAAACTTTGAAATGCCGGCTTGAATCACGTAACTTCCGAGCTTGTATAGGTCTGTTTAGAAAGTTTTATCCGTTAACGGTGGAGGGCCTGAATGGGATTTTTACTTGGGGAACCCGAGCGTTGAGCAGGTTCAGATTCGGCCTCGTCTCATTCCTTCATTTTGACACCTCAGACGGTTCAGCGCAAGTCAGTCAGAACCTCAGATAGTCTCTGGACTTCATGTGTAGCTGCTCTTGCTTCAACTATCTTGTTGCTTACACCCTTTTTCCTCTCTCTTCCTGTTTTCTTTCTTCACATTTAACCTGTTATGTATCCTCTTAAAAAGTGCCCATTAATGGTAAGTTGCCAATCGGCCCTGTGTTTTTTGGGGGTGACTGTCAGTGGGATCCGCTCCCCCCTCTCCCCTCAAACCGTGTCGCCTCTCTCGCATGGCCTTGTGTCGCATTTCGCCTACCATTAGCTAGCATTGCCACCCTCTTCATACATACAGTACAGTGGCAGCTAATGATTAGAACACTAGTATCTCCAGCAGCTAAAAATGGTTAGTTATTTCTATCTTTTGCTGTAGTGTGTCGGTAGGAAATATCAGTTTACATTTCCAAACATTCATTTTGCCATTAATTGTAATAATGCAGTGAGAGTTTTGTGCTCCACACAGAGATCTGATCATCATCAGTCTGTCTGGAGTCACATGAAGAAACAGAACTGAGACAGACTCGATCCAGAAGAACTGACGCTTCAAGAAACCTCCTGCAAAGCTACAGTGCTGTTAAATTTTGTGAATACGAGCCCAGATCTGATCATCAGCAGTCTGTCTGGAGGGACATGAAGAAACAGAACAAACTGAGACAGACTCGATCCAGAAGAACTGATGCTTCAAGAAACCTCCTGCAAAGCTCCTGAGAAACTCTGCTCAAGTGCACCGAGGGCAAAAGCTGCTCTAAACGCAAAAGATGCTTGCACCAATGCTTGATTTTATATAGTTAATTGATCAAGAAAATCTATTTATGACATTATGTTTGACAGCATCCTCATTTTACAGAATTTTTACACAAGTGCCTAAAACTTAACAAAATTCAGCGGTCTGAAACTAGGTATCATTTGCACCATATGGGATTTGACGCAGGTATTTTTTCTTCCCCTTCCTATCTCTTATATACAGAAACACATACATGGCATAATGAATGTTTGCAAATGTAAACTGATATTTCCTACCGACACACTACAGCAAAAGATAGAAATAACTGACTTTAAACCCATTTTTAGCTGCTGAAAATACTAAATACTAGCTTATTTTGGCCACCGCTGTAAATGTGACACCCTCCACTCACCTGCATCCTCAAATGTGCTATGTGCTTGTTCCCAACCCTGTCGTGAAGGTGCCACATCCAGACATCACCATTTCACCATTCGTGCGACCTCATTTTGACATCGGATAGCCAGTTTATTTAGCTAGAACAGACGGCTTGGTTTTGTTTTGATGTTACCGGCGTTCTGTTTATGCACATGTTTGGATTCGACTCACCTGTTGTTCTGTGCTCATCTCTTCATGTAGTCGTCAACCTACTGCTCATCCAATCCTTTGCAGTTTTCTTCTGCGTTTGCTGACCGTTTGGACCGTTTGTTTTTCCCGTCAGACGAGAACCACACCATGAACAGCGAGACCAGCAGCTTGGTTCAGTCACTTCAGTCACACTACAAGAAACGCGAGGCGGTGGATGTCCCATATCAGACGGGACAGCTTCATCCGGCCATCCGTGTGGCCGATCTTCTCCAGCACATCACGCAGATGAAGTGCGCCGAGGGTTACGGCTTCAAAGAGGAATACGAGGTGCGTCCTTTTACTTTAGTTTACTCTGGACATCATTTGTTTTGTCACACGTTTGTATGTCACTGCATGCTGTTTGCATCTTACTTTTTAAGGATGGTAACTGAATAAATCACCACAGGTAAAAACACACTCACCCCAGTGTCGTTCCAAACTTGACTTTGTCTTTTGTGAATCACAAAAGGAAATGTTTAGCTTCAGTTTTCTGTACAACAATTTCTCTTGATGTAGAAATTTTGACATTTTGTCCAATGTCTCTCTTTGAAAGTCGTACTGGTTTGAAATGACATGAGAGTGAGTAAATTATTCATTTTTAGCAGAACTATTCTATTAGTATTCACTGCAAAAAGTTTCTTACTCTGTATGTTTGTCTTGTTTTCCAGCACAATCAAAACATTTAATTACGAAGCAAAATGACTTACGATATTAAGTCCCGCTTTCTGAAAATTAAATGAGTTTATGCTTAAAACAAGAAAACATTTCTGTCAGTGGGAACAGAAAAATAAACTTCAGAGGAAAAACATGATTACTATTTTTGACCCCATTAGCAGATATTTTTCTTGTTTTAAGCAAGAACTCACATAGTTTTCAGAAAGCAAGACTTAATATACTCTTGTTTTCCAATACAAATATCTAAATATTCTTAAATCAAGATCTATTTGCTTGAGATGCAAAATAACTTATTTTAAGAATAAACTAAAGACTTAATATCTTAGGTCATTTTGCATAAGTAAATGTATCTTGATTTAAGAATACTTAAGTATTTTGTCTTGTTCTCCAGTACAAATATCTAAATATTCTTAAATCAAGATACATTTACTTAAAATACTCACTCATTTTCTGAAAAATGTGAAGCGAGATTTAATTTTAAAAATGATTTATTTATTTATTGTTTTAATTTACCCCATTGGCAAATATTTTTTTACCATAAACTCACTTAAATGTGATCATTTTTATGGAAAAACAAGTCTTACTATAAGTAATTTTGTTTCTGAAGTAAATATATCCTAAAGATTTAAGAATGTTTAGATATTTGTACTGGAAAACAAGACAGAAATACTGAGAAAGAGCATTTTTTGCAGTGTTATCTCCATGAGCTCATGTCATCACCAAACCGCTCCAGTTCTGTTGAATCCCGTTGAGCGCACAAGGTTTATCTCTCCGTTTTCTCCACGATGTGATGTGCATTATCTACACACACACACACACACTCACACATGCACACGCACACATTCACACGCACACTCACACACACTCACTCTCACACACACACACACTCGCTCACACACACAGACACACTCGCTCACACACACACACACACACACACACACTCGCTCACACACACGAGCACAAAAATCTCAATGCATTATTACAATTAATGGCTAAATGAATGTTTGCAAATGTAAACTGATATTTCCTACCGACACACTACAGCAAAAGATAGAAATAACTGACTTTAAACCCATTTTTAGCTGCTGAAAATACTAGCGTTCTAATTATTTTGGCCACCGCTGTAAATGTGACACCCTCCACTCACCTGCATCCTCAAATGTGCTTTCTTTTGGTTCCCAACCCTGTCGTGAAGGTGCCACATCCAGACATCACCATTTCACCATTCGTGCGACCTCATTTTGACATCGGATAGCCAGTTTATTTAGCTAGAACAGACGGCTTGGTTTTGTTTTGATGTTACCGGCGTTCTGTTTATGCACATGTTTGGATTCGACTCACCTGTTGTTCTGTGCTCATCTCTTCATGTAGTCGTCAACCTACTGCTCATCCAATCCTTTGCAGTTTTCTTCTGCGTTTGCTGACCGTTTGTCCCTTGCGTTTTTCCCGTCAGACGAGAACCACACCATGAACAGCGAGACCAGCAGCTTGGTTCAGTCACACACTCACTCCTACAAGAAACGCGAGGCGGTGGATGTCCCATATCAGACGGGACAGCTTCATCCGGCCATCCGTGTGGCCGATCTTCTCCAGCACATCACGCAGATGAAGTGCGCCGAGGGTTACGGCTTCAAAGAGGAATACGAGGTGCATCCTTTTGCTTAATTTCTCTTTAGTTTACTCTCAACATCATTTGTTTCGTCACACGTTTGTATGTCGCTGCATGCAGTTTGCATATTATTTTTAACGGTGGTAATTGAATATAATCACCACAGGCAAAAACACACTCACCCCAATGTCGTTCCAATCTTGACTTGTGTCTTCCGTGAAACACGAAAGGAGATGTTTAGCAGAATGTGCAAGCTTCAATTTACTATGCAAAAAATTTGACTTTTTTTTTCAGAGACATTTTGTTCAACATCTCTTTTTGAAAGTCATACAGGTTTGAAATGACAACTTATTAATTTTTGGCTGAACTATTCTATTGATATTCACTGCAAAAACTATTTGGCTCAGTATTTTTGTCTTGTTTTCCAGTGCAATTATGTAACAACATTAACTTAGTAGCAAAGTGACTTACGATATTAAGTCCCTTAACGAGTTTATGCTTAAAACAAGAAAAAACAATTGTATCAAGGGGAACAGAGAAATAAACTTCAAAGGGAAAACATGATTATTTTTTGGACCCCATTAGCAGATATTTTTCTTGTTTTAAGCAAGAACTCACATAGTTTTCAGAAAGCAAGACTTAATATACTCTTGTTTTCCAATACAAATATCTAAATATTCTTAAATCAAGATCTATTTGCTTGAGATGCAAAATAACTTATTTTAAGAATAAACTAAAGACTTAATATCTTAGGTCATTTTGCATAAGTAAATGTATCTTGATTTAAGAATACTTAAGTATTTTGTCTTGTTCTCCAGTACAAATATCTAAATATTCTTAAATCAAGATACATTTACTTAAAATACTCACTCATTTTCTGAAAAATGTGAAGCGAGATTTAATTTTAAAAATGATTTATTTATTTATTGTTTTAATTTACCCCATTGGCAAATATTTTTTTACCATAAACTCACTTAAATGTGATCATTTTTATGGAAAAACAAGTCTTACTATAAGTAATTTTGTTTCTGAAGTAAATATATCCTAAAGATTTAAGAATGTTTAGATATTTGTACTGGAAAACAAGACAGAAATACTGAGAAAGAGCATTTTTTGCAGTGTTATCTCCATGAGCTCATGTCATCACCAAACCGCTCCAGTTCTGTTGAATCCCGTTGAGCGCACAAGGTTTATCTCTCCGTTTTCTCCACGATGTGATGTGCATTATCTACACACACACACACACACTCACACATGCACACGCACACATTCACACGCACACTCACACACACTCACTCTCACACACACACACACTCGCTCACACACACAGACACACTCGCTCACACACACACACACACACACACTCACTCGCTCACACACACACACACACACACACACACACACACACACACACACACAGACACACACAGACTTGCGCGAGCTGTTTGTTAACGTCTAAAGCGACTGCGAGACGTGGGCAGCTCTGTTTGTGCATCCTCTCACCATAACCTCACAGCTTTATCCTTCACATCTCAGTGAAATGAATATTTCAGCCCAGACACCCGTTGGGTTGCGAGCCGCCCGAGGGCTCGATTCATTATGGATAAAGATTGTTTTTAGAGTTCAGGTAGAAGTGGAGTTCAGCACTCACTCCCTCGTCCCTTCCTCCAAGTGAAAGTTGCTTGTCTTGACTGTGTTTTCTCCTCCATGTTGAATAGTGGTTTGAGATGACCTACACTAAAATATTCCCTTATCTTTCTTTTGCTTCTTGTTATTCCGTACATTAACTTTGGAAAAGATAAATGAGGTAAGCAGCCCTTTTTGGATATATGTAAGATGTTTTAGTTGCTTGTTAGTTGCTAATATGACTCGTTAGCTCCCGATTGTCCTGTAGTTTGTCTTGAAGCTCCTGTAGTTTCACCAGTCCTTCCTTAGCAACTGTTGCCGCACGCATATTATCAGACAGGATGTTGTCCTTTTTCTAATGCAAGTCTTTTGATTTGCATAAAATTGCATTTAAAATGTTCAAAAAACGTAGTTGCTGGGTCGCTTGTAATACACAGAGATGGGTATTTTTCACTGTAAAAAACAAAGTGTTTGATCAGAGTTATTATAGAAAAAAATAAAACTAAAACCATGAGAAGATAATTACTGAAATAAAATAAACTTTATTTGAAATCAAATGTTAAAAACCCTAAAAACTTATTTTAGTTCAGCGAGTTGCCAAAGCAATATTTCTCATTTTCATTTAGTTTAACTTGATGAATTAAAGTAACTAAAACTAAAATATAAAAACAGATTAAAGAAATAAAAAGGGTCATTTTGACTTTTTGTCTTGCAATTCACTTTTTTCAGAATTAGCATTCTGAATTTATTAGAATTTTTTTTTTATTAATTTCGAATTTTTTCGAATTTCTAAATTAGAATTTGTATTTATTCTTGATTTAATAATATTTTAGATATTTATTAAAATGTATTATTATCAGAGATATAAACTCAGAATTGCAAGATATAAACTTTTCTTTTGAGTTGAAAAGTCAGAATTGAGATATAAAAAATCAAAATTGTTCGCACACACACACACACACACACACACACACACACACACACACAAACACACACACACACACAGACACACACAGACTTGCGCGAGCTGTTTGTTAACGTCTAAAGCGACTGCGAGACGTGGGCAGCTCTGTTTGTGCATCCTCTCACCATAACCTCACAGCTTTATCCTTCACATCTCAGTGAAATGAATATTTCAGCCCAGACACCCGTTGGGTTGCGAGCCGCCCGAGGGCTCGATTCATTATGGATAAAGATTGTTTTTAGAGTTCAGGTAGAAGTGGAGTTCAGCACTCACTCCCTCGTCCCTTCCTCCAAGTGAAAGTTGCTTGTCTTGACTGTGTTTTCTCCTCCATGTTGAATAGTGGTTTGAGATGACCTACACTAAAATATTCCCTTATCTTTCTTTTGCTTCTTGTTATTCCGTACATTAACTTTGGAAAAGATAAATGAGGTAAGCAGCCCTTTTTGGATATATGTAAGATGTTTTAGTTGCTTGTTAGTTGCTAATATGACTCGTTAGCTCCCGATTGTCCTGTAGTTTGTCTTGAAGCTCCTGTAGTTTCACCAGTCTTACCTTAGCAACGGTTGCCCCCCGCCATATTATCAGACAGTTTGCGTAAAATTGCATTGAAAGTTTTCCAAAAGTATAGTTGCCGGGTTGCTTGTAATACGCAGAGATGTTTTTATTTTTATTTTCATCTTTAAATAATCTTGGGTCATTCATGTATCATTTTCACTGTAAAAAAGTGTTTGATCAGAGTTATTACAAAAAAAAATAAAAGCAAAGCCATAAGATTTTTTTTTTTACTTCAAATAAAATTTATATGAAATTTAAAAATATATGTTCTATTTCAGCTAGTTGTCAAGACAACATTTCTCATTTTCATTTAGTTTAACTTGATGAATTAAAGTAACTAAAACTAAAATATAAAAACAGATTAAAGAAATAAAAAGGGTCATTTTGACTTTTTGTCTTGCAATTCACTTTTTTCAGAATTAGCATTCTGAATTTATTAGAATTTTTTTTTTATTAATTTCGAATTTTTTCGAATTTCTAAATTAGAATTTGTATTTATTCTTGATTTAATAATATTTTAGATATTTATTAAAATGTATTATTATCAGAGATATAAACTCAGAATTGCAAGATATAAACTTTTCTTTTGAGTTGAAAAGTCAGAATTGAGATATAAAAAATCAAAATTGTGAGATTTTAATTTTTTTATTTTTAATTCCATGGCAGAAAAATGTCTGAATTGTGAGATAAAAAGGCACTATTACCTTTTTATTTTTATTCCAGGGTGGAAATGGTCTTCTATAATATGAAATAAATAAATATAAAACGTAATAAATAACAAAAAACAACCAAATTACTAAAACTTTAACAAAAACTAAAATGAAAACAGCATCAAAAAATTAAAACTAATTTAAACCTGATTCTGATTCACAATTTTTTCAGTTTTAAATCATGGTACACTAAAATTTAACTATTTCTTCAGAGAAACCATGTCATATTATTATTGTTATTTTGTTTCATTATTACACAGTAAAAAAAACAATAAAAATTCTAAACTTCTAAAATTAAAATTAAAACAGATTTCACAAATTCTTTGGTTTTTAAATCATGTTACGACACAATTTAACTATTTCTTTAAATAGAAACAGTGTCATATTTCATTCCAGCCCATGTAAGAATAATATTCAGCATTAGCAACAGTAACCGTGAGGGGCGGAGCTTAGCAAAGGGTCAGTTTCTATGAACTCTGCAGTCTGAGCATCTTTTATTAATGTATATTTATAGTGTCAGAATCCAACATTTGAACACCTGACGCTCAAATCGCATTAAAAACTGTCTGAGGAAGTTTATTTGTGGATAAAACCCATTAGAAGCTTCTGGAGCAAACTGTAAAGCTTTACTAGTCGCTGTCAGACGTCACAGAGGGGGAGGTAATGCATCCACAAATACCTGGAGCATGCTGGGATGCATAACAATAAAGAGCAGCAGGGAATTGACAACTGCATTTTACAACATGCATTATTAAGTTGGGTTGATGCTTGTTTTATTCATGCTTGTTTTGACATCTTTCAGAGAGCGCGTGTTATTCAGCATCAATTTCATTTCATGACTCTGTTTATTAGATTTGATTTCACCTCCTGCTTTTATCCTCAGTGCCACTGAGACGAAACGCAAGTTAATGTTATCGTTCGAGTCGCTCCTCTCATTCTGGACGAATCCAGATCTGGTTTTTAGCATCGCCACAGTTTGGGCTCATGATTCCGGTCATGTGTCTGATTGGCTGCGGATTTGAGGCTCAGCCAATCACAGCGAGTGGCCTAGAGGGACAGAAACAGCCTGGAGCTTCCTGCCAGCCATTTCTCCATCCGCTCCATTCCAGTCTGCTGTGAAGCTTATTTATTCAGCACCACATTTTTATATTTCAAAAGATTATTTTCCCATCAAGCAAAGTCTGAAAATCATTATTCTCTCCTGTTTCACTTCAGCAACTCTTAAAGGGACAGTTCACCCGAAATTAAAAGTACTGTCGTCATGTACTCGCCCCAGTGTTGTTTTAATGTCACTGAAAAACTGTTAAAGTTGTTGGTAATATTTTGAATTGGGTTTTGTTTTTATATTTTCTGTTTTCATTTTAATTTTTGTTGAAATGTATGTAATTTTATGTTTTTATTATCTCTATATTTACTATCTTTTTTAAGTGTTTCAAATAAATTTTAAATATAAATAGTTTTAGTTATTAGTTTTAGATGTTTTATTGATTCAAGTTAAATTAAATGAAAATGAGAAATGCTGCCCTTTGAAATGAGCTAGAATAAATGTAAAAAACAAATTTTTTTTTTGCCCTTTTTATTAGTATTTTTTATTTTTTTGTCTATATAGTTTTTATCAAGTGTAGTTTTTAGTTTTAGTTTATTTAGTTATTTTAGTACTTCAACTTGAACTACATGAAAATGAGAAATGTTGGTTTGGCAACTAGCCAATAAAAATAAAATAAAATACGTTTTTTTATTAAATATTTAATTTATTTTAGTTAATAAAAATAACAAAAATAAGATAAACCATTTTTGTATTTAATTTATTTCGGTTAATATTTATGTTCATTGTATTTGTATTATTAAAATTATTTTTTAAAATAAGTTTAAGTTTTTTTTATATTCAATTTATTTCTGTTAATGTTTATTTTGTTTATTTTATTTGTATTTAATTTTATTTAAAAATGTTTTTTATATTTAATTTATTTCAGTTTTTATTTTTATTATTATTATTTTTTAGATATATATAGTTTTAGTTAAAGATAATAACCCTGACTTACCTTAATGTCGTTCTGAACCATTAACACTTTGGTTAATCACAAATGAAGATATTTTTAATGAAGCCTGAGAGCTTTCTGTTCCTCCATTGAAAGGGAACCAAAACCTAAAAGATCCAAAAAGATCATAAATGTGTCACAAAACGAATCCATGTGAATGGAGCGGTTTAATTCATAGATACAATCATTTTATATGATGAACAGATTTTATTTAGCCTTTTATTTACATCTAAACGATGATCTAAACCTCTCAGGGCATTACAAATATCTTAATTTGTGTTTTAAAGATTGACCAAAGTCTTATTGGTTTGAATTATGATGGAGTTTACATTTCTGGGTGAATTATTCCAGTAAGTTGAGCCTGTTTTTCTGCGTGTCTTGTTTTTATACACCAGTAAAAGCACAGAGAAGCGCCGTCAGTGTTTGTTTGACAGAATCTACGCTTCATAACACGTCTTAGCTGTGTAAATACTCTCTGAGGCGTCTGTGTGTGACCGTCTTGAATATTTAAAGGGGTCATATGATGCGATTTCAAGTTTTTCTTTCTCTCTGGAGTGTTACAAGCTGTTCGTGAATAGATAAGATCCCTGAAGTTGCAAAGACTAAAGTCTCAAACCCAAGAGATATTCTTTATCAAAGTTAAGACTCTGCCACGCCCCCCTAAAATGGCTCTTTCTAACACGCCCCCGCATATCTACCTCACTATGTGGAAATATTAGCATAATGCTGCCCAAATGTGCACGCAAAGAAAGAAGGCGTGGTTTCAGTAACCGCAGTTAGTGTTGAAGCAGCATGTCGGAGACGCTGTGTGTTTATTATTTTTAATAAGTATTCAATTGAGTGTTTAAAAATGTTTTGATTTGGTTTTTATTTTTATGTTTTCTATTTTCATTATAATATTAGTTACAGTTTTAGTAATTTTGTTGTGTTTGTTGTTTTTAGTATTTCTATTAATACATTTTATTTTGTATATATATATATATATATATATATATACACAGTATATATATATTCACATATACATTTAATCAAAGAAATCAATACTTTTATTCATTAATGACACATTAAATTGATCAAAAGTGTCAGTAAAGACATTTATAATGTTTCAAATGTCAAATTTCTATTCATCTGTGAATCCTGAAAAACAAAATGCATCACGGTTTCCACAAAAATATTGTGCAGCACGACTGTTTTCAACATTGATAATAATCAGAAATGTTTCTTGAGCAGCAAATCAGCATATTAGAATGATTTCTGAAGATCATGTGACACTGAAGACTGGCGTAATGATGCTGAAAATACAGCTTTGATCACAGAAATACATTACAGTTTAATAGATATTCACATAGAAAACAGCTGTTTTAGATTAGAATAATATTTCACTATTTTTACAGTATTTTTGATCAAATAAATGCAGCCTTGCTGAGCAGAAGAGACTCTTTCAGAAACATTTTAACACTAGTGCATTTGAAGATAAGATGTGTTTCTATTTATTTACTGCACACAGACGTGTTGAGTTTCAGAATGAAAGACTTTTCTCTCAAAGTAGTTTTTCTGTTTCTGTAAGTCTTCTAAAGGTTACCGTGCTGGAAATGAAAGAGCGTTGCAGGTTAAATCTGACTCGTCTCTCCTTCTGCTGTGATTCATGCCTGGAGAAACCACAACACTTTCCTTCTAACCTCAATCACAGAGCCTCCTAACAGAAGCGCTTCACTCCGAGATGCTCGTCAGAAAGCTGCGTTCCGGTGGTCTTTACGTCAGTGAATATCAAGCCGTCATTAAGCAGAAAGAGCCGATGATCAGCCGTGTCTCCCGCAGATGAAGCTGGTGTCATCATTGTGTTTAGCACAATCACCGCAATCATATCTCTTGTCTCTAGACGAGGAATATCAAGCTCTATTTCTGTCTCACCTCCACACTTACACAGAGAAACGGCAGAGACCAGCCCCACGGCCCTCAGAAGCCAGCGCTGAAGTGCATTTTCATAATTAGCTGTAATTGCACGGCGAGCGGAGCATTAATGTTTGATGAGTTTCTGTTGAGGAGGCACAAACGTCGGCTGCCTTTCTCTTTCTGTCTGTCTCTCTTGTGCTTTCATGTGGTTCGATGTAAATCTCACGCCGTGATCGAGCTCCTGCGGTCAGCGCTTGCCTCAGAAAATAATATTAACTAAACCCTCAGATTAAAAATACTGGAAGTGGATGCAATGCAATAAACATTGCTTGCTATGTTGTGAGTGTGTACCTATGTAGGCAGCACTTTAAGGCATTATACTGTAGGTGTGATTATGCCACTTTATAAGATGCTTTCTTTTTATTTTAGCTTAACATTGCATGAATTCTTTGTGCATAAGATAATCCCAGAATGCATTGCAACAAGTAAAAAAAATATGCAAGATGGCAGATGAGGCAAGAGAAATGTTGAGAATGTTAAAAATGGGCTGTGTGTTTTAATTTATTATGTGTTAGAAGTATGTGTAAATATTATAGATTGTAGAAAATTGCAATAATGTTACAATAAAATGTAATGTTAAATATTTTGATAAAATTTTAATATTAATTTTTTATTTTATTTTATTAATAGGCTATTAACATTTTTGTTTGATTTTAATATTAAAATATAAAATTCAATGTTAATAATATGCTAATTATATTTTTATTTGATGTTAATATTAAATAATTTAAACATTCAATTCAATGTTTCATGATAATTTAATCGTTTTAATAATATACTATTAATATTTTTGTTTGATATTAATGTTAAGTAATTTAAATACATTTTCAATTAAATGTTCAAAATAGTTTAAGAATTGTATTAATGCGCTATTAATATTTTTTGTTTTGTTTAAATTTTAAATTATTTAAATAAATGTTCACTTAAATGGTTAATGATAATTTAACCATTTTAATAATAAACTATGAATGTTTTGTTGGATTTTAATATTATATAATTTAAATAAAAATTAAATTAAATGTCTATTAATAATTTAACAATTTTAATAATATAATATCAGTATTTTTGTTTGATTTTAATTTGAAATATGTATTTAATGAAATGTTTAATAATAATTTACCACTTTAAAAATGTACTATTAATATTTTTATTACTTTTAATATTAAATGGAGTATTCAATTAAATGTTTAATATTAACAGTAATTTGTAACATAATTTTTATAATATAAAATTAATATGTTAATTGATTTTAATATAATAAATAATTTAAATATTCAGTTAAATGTATAATAATAATTGAACAATAGTAATATGTTTGCTTGTGCTGTGTATTGTATGCTTATTAGAGTAAACATGCTCATGTCAAACTCTAGAGTAATTTGAAATGATTTTCTGTGGTAATGGAGATGCTGCACGTTCAGTTTCATGATCATAAAGTTCATTTTCCTCTTTTCTCTGGCTGTTTATGTCCGACTACATTCTCATGTGTTGTCCTGACCTTTGACCTGCTGTTTGTCGCTCATGTTTGTTCTGCTAACCGTGTTTTTGTTGTTGTCTTTTAGAGCTTCTTTGAAGGACAGGCGGCGCCGTGGGACTCGGCCAAAAAAGATGAGAACAGAATGAAGAACCGTTATGGAAACATCATCGCATGTATGTACAGAAGCGTTCGTGTGTGTGTGTGTGTGTCTGTGTGTGAGTGTGTGTGTGTGTGTGTGTGTGTG
>NW_015552535.1:311902-312587 GCF_001515605.1 Sinocyclocheilus anshuiensis
TGAGTGAGTGAGTGAGTGAGTGAGTGTGTGAGTGAGTGAGTGAGCGAGTGTGTGTGTGTGTGTGAGTGTGTGTGTGTCTGTGTGTGAGTGTGTGTGTAATTAACAGTCACATCACTCCTTAAAGCAAAGTGAGCGTCAGCGGCATTATGAAAATCAGCTTCTCATGAGCAGCGTAATTTCTCAGGACGTTGCTTTAAGACCGGCGGTTTTCCCATGAGCCTCTGGGCCTCCGTCAGCGTGAGCCAATCACAGCGCAGGAGCTGCAGGCGTGAGCAGCATTTGCTCCGAGCGAAACGAGCGCGTCACATCGCTTCAGCGTCTCTCTGACAGAAAAAAACACGAGTTTGTCAATTGAGTTTAGCTGCTCAAGTTGGTAATAAGTGTTTTGTCTGTAATTTTAATATTTAATAAATGTAATTATTTATTATTAATTATTATTAATATTTTTAAAATATGTTACTATTAATTAACAGGTCTCCATTCACCTGTTGTTTTCTGAAACTTAGTCATTGTTATATATAATGTATGAATATAATTTATATTAAATTATAATACTGCTGTTATTTTTTTATTTATTTCATGATTGTGAAATTAACTGAGTGAAAAAGTGAATGACAGTTTAATTTTAAGTTTTGTGTGAGTGTGAGAGTGTGAGTGTGAGAGAGAGAGAGAGAGAGAGAGAGAG
>NW_015552535.1:313540-315402 GCF_001515605.1 Sinocyclocheilus anshuiensis
TTGCTGCCACCTGCTGGCGGTTTTAATTTGAAAAATTTCGGCTTTTTCTTTTCCCTTTTTTTTTTCATGTTTTAAATCATTTCAAATATCAGTATTCAACGTTTTGTTTAATATATCAAAACATTATTTATGCATTTGTAATTGCAGGTTAAATGCATTCATGTCTTGCATTAAACAAAATACATGTGTGTAAATACATCTAAATGCCACTTCAGGTGCAGCTTCTGTGTTGATTTAATTTGCTTGGTAACAGCCCAAATGTCTTATTATTCTAATTCCCTGATTAAATGTAAGAATTTGACTCAAAAGATAATGGACACTTTTAGGAAAAATGGCTTTATAAAGGTAAAAATGCCCATAAAATGCAAAAATCAGTTTAAACTTATTGGAAAAGATTAATTTCTATCAGTATGAACTGACCACCACACAGAATATGAAGAATATTAAAAACATTAGGAGTCAGCTGTCTTCGGCAGTCCTTAAGATACCAGCACAATAACACACTCAGCAAAATACCGTCTAATTATCGTTATCGATAAAATCCCAGAAAATATCGAGATATAATTTTTTTGTCAATATCGCACACCCCTAACACACACACACACACACACACACTCACTCACTCACTCACACACACACTATTATATTATATTGCATTAAGATTTTTTTGTAGAAATTTAAAATACTGCAATTTGAAAATAGTAAAAAATTACAATAATATGATATTTTTTATGTTAATTTAAAATATTTCATAATATTTTAATGTTTTAACTGGCTTTTAGTATTAACAATTATCAATGAATTGTTTAATAATAATTTAGCCATTTTAATAATATACTATTAATATTTTTTTATTTTAATATTAAATAATTTAAATACATTTTCAATTAAATGTTTAATAATGTATCAATTTTAATAATATACTATTAATGTTTTTATTTTATTTAAATACATTTACAATAATACAAAATACAACACTATTATTTTATTTTTAATGGTTATTGTAAGTATTTAAATAATATTCTAATAATCATTAACACGTGCCTCACCCTACTTTCTATTCACGCGGTAGTTTTCTGATATGATATTATGTTATGTTATGTTATATTATATTATATTGGCCGTCTATTCCATCCCAGAATTCCCTGATTCTTGGCTCAGGTCATGTGGTTATTGAGTTAAGCTTAAGGTGTTTCTCTAGTGATTTACTGACTAAAATAACTCCGCTGATGTTGACAGAGTAAATGTTGTTGTGGTCGGCTCTGATCCGCCGCTGCTGTCCATAACACACACCAGCACTAGAGCATGCTGGGAGCAGGTCATGTGATCCATTCAGCTCCAGATTCAGTCATGATTTCACTGTTTAAAGGACTAGTTAACCCAAAATGTAACATTCTGTCATCATTTACTGAATTTTGTATCATGATCATTTGTTACAGTAAACAGTGTTATCATGACATTAAATTGCATAACAGAGTTGGATTTTTAAAAAAAGTGTATAAAAATGCAATAACTTTTTACAAATAACAAAAATAACGTTGAACATTCAAATATAATAAAACAATATAAATATATAACACTATAACATGTATAACAGCTATAAAGGGCAATAATAGTGAATCAGAATATTTTCAGACAACATTTAGATATCTTTTTTGGGCTGGCATGTTTTAGTACAGATTAAAATGTAAAAATAGCGTGAAATAAATAATTTATATTAATATTTGGTTTTATTATATTTTTAAATATTTGTATACATATTTTATATATATTTTTTGTATTTATATAATATATATTTTTTAAATTTTGATATTATTTAATTTTAATTGTTAATAACATTTTTATATTTAACACAGGTCTTT
>NW_015552535.1:315936-324368 GCF_001515605.1 Sinocyclocheilus anshuiensis
TAATTAATAATTATTTAATTATTATTATTAATCTTAATTAAATTAAATTAATTAAGTCTTATTATTCATTAATTCATATTAAATAATTACATTTAAATAATAAATATATTTATTTATTAATATTATTACTATTAATAATTATTAATAATATTTATTATGTAAACAATCAGAATTGTCAAATGAAATAGAAAAGAGCGTGGAAAAATTCAAAGAGCAGCTGCTAAATGTCTTAAAGCTGAAAAGCTGAAACCTCACAGAAATGAAACTGAACCGGTTTGGAGCAAAGCTGCGAGTAAATGATGACAGAATGATGATTTTGTGCGTGAACTTGCCCTTTAATGAGGTTTACTGGTGTGTCTGTGTTACTCTGGTAAAGTTAATGAGGCGGATCAGTAAAGAAGCAGAAGGCGGTTAATAATAATCATTTGTTTTGGAGATGAATTCTCAGGGCAGATCATTAACGTGTTTCTGTGTGGTTTTAACATTCAGCAGAGAAACCCTGACCCTGAAATCCATCAGCACTGATAAAGACTTGTGCCTCTTCTCAACACGCCTCGAGTTCATCTTCACAATCACACACTCCAGACGCACTGAATCTTTCATGAGTCCGGGCAGGGCTTCGTTAGTTACTCCTAATCAACTTTAGCCAGAACTCAGCTCAATGTGACCAGCTTGCTTTTTAGAGATGTGAATTATTCATAAATAGAGTAAACAATACTTTAGCTTTTGAGTTTTAGGTTAGAGTTAGTATGTAACAATTGTAACAAGATATATATATATATATTAACAAAAACACAATATTAGCTAATTTTAGTTTTACTTGTAAAAAAAAGTGACATTTTTGTTTTATTATAAAAATTATTGTACATTTATTTTTGTATTTATTTGTTCTCTAAATTCAGTCGATTTATAAAAGTAAAAATTATATATATATATATATATATAAAACAGAGGTTTATGGTATATCATCATTTAGAGTTGAGTAAACGTGAACAAACACAAACCAAAACACCATTTTTTGCAAATTTCTTTTAATTTTAATATCTAAAGAAGTTTTATTTTTGCTCACTAAATTCTATTTATTCATTTATAAAGGTAAAAAAAAAATAATCAAAAATAACGCAAACTATGTTTTATTTTATTTAGTTATTTATTTGTTATTATTATTATTATTATTTGAGTTTTAGGTTGAGGTTAGTCTGTAGTAATTGTAACATGATTTATAAAATACACATGTAAATACATATAGAATACAATTTTAGCAACTTTTTTACAATTTTAGCTTCTAAAGAAGTTTTGTATTTGGAACAAAAGTGTTTAAATTTAGTTTCAGTAAAGATTTATAAAGATACAATTTATATATATATATATATATATATATATAGATAGATAGATGATAGATAGATAGATAGATAGATAAGATAGATAGACAGATAGATAGATATTATAAATTATAATATTAAATTATTAAATATATAGTAGAAGTTTGTGGTTTGTCTTCATTTGATGTTCAGTTAACGTGAACAAACACAAACCAAAACACCATTTTAGAACGTCTTATAGTTCTAGGATTTAAAAATGTTTTGTGTATTTTTATAATAAATGTTCTGTAAAGAATGAAAGGTTGCCTGGTCTGACGCACACAGGTGTGTTTGGCGTTTCTCTGGTGTGTAAACAGATGGTTTTCTCGGTTCTCCGGCTCAGACATAAACAAATTTCACGCTGGGCCGCATAAAGATGAAGAAGAAGAGAGAAGCTGATAGATGCGTCGTCTCTCCATCAGAGCCTTTCTTCCAGACGCTAATTAAAGTTAAATACGCTGAGATCAGGAGGAAGAGGAGCGGAGAGGAGGAAGAGTGTGGCGCTGCGGAGACAAGGCGCTTGACAAATGAAATGAGCAGATTAACTGAATCCCACAGACACTGAGCCTATTCTGAACATAATCCCACAATCTGTGCTGAGGAATTACTGTAGATATCAGCCAGTGACGAGAATATTAAGCGCTGACTGTAAACCAATGCGTTTATTATAGTTAAATCAGGGTTATTATAGTCAACTAAAACTAAAACTAAAACCATAAACACATTCGTGTCACTTGAAATAAAATAAACTTCAATAGTAAAATGAAATAATATCTCAAAAATTATTTGATTTCAGCTAGTTGACAAAGCAACATTTCATTCAATTTTCATTTAGTTTATGAATGCATCTAGAAAATAATTTCTATTAAAATAATTAAAGCTGAAACCGAAATAAAAATTAATAAAAGCTATAGACATATATAAAAAAAACACAAAAACTAAAATGAAAACTGATGTAGTTAACTAATGTAAACAAATGGAGCCTTATTGTAAAGTGTTACCAAAATATTAAAATTTTTATGATGTTATGTAGTTGAAATAGAGTTTTTCCATGTTCCACGATGTAATGTTTTATGGTTCTTGTTGTTTTTATAGGGCTACCATCGACCCAATCACTACATCGCCACACAAGGTAAGACAAATGGTCATTATTTTGTGTCTGAAAAACTTTATTTACCTTTATTTAACCAGAAAGTCTCATTGAGATTAAAATCTCTTTTACAAGAGAGACCTGGCCAAGGCAGACAACATTTTAAAATACAACAAATACACATTAGAACAAGATTAAAACATAATATCCTCTCAACAAAAACAATCACAAGCCTCCATCACCACTCTCTTTAAATTCACCAGTAGACACAAATTTATCTACTTTTAAATATTTTTGCAAATTATTCCATGCCCAAGGTGCATAATAGGATAATGCAGTTTTCCACAGTTCTGTAAAAACACGTGGTCCATTAAAAAGCAAAGGAACCGAGACAAAGAAGGGAATAGAGATAAGCTGGAAGTTTACCTAACATTGCTTTATGTAAAAATGTACCAGTGCTGTTTTCTACATATGGTTAGTGATGTCCAACCCACCATCTCATACAGAATACAGTGATGAGTACTGGATTATGCATTTGAAATAAAATGTTATGAAGCATGGTACACTGAATCGAGGCACGTTAAGATGGAGGAGGCTGCATGCATGTATAATATATCACCATAATCGAGCACAGTTAGGAAGGTAGCTTCTTCTTTTTTTTTGGTTATTTATTATTTGCTTTTATATTCTTTTAATTGAACTTACTGTACAGCACTTTAGTCAACTTAGTTGTTTTATTAGGTGCTTTATAAATAAAGTTGGAGTTCTACAAGTTTCTTTTTGGACGTAAATTAAACGTAAAATTTGATTTATTTCTAAAATAAAAGCCGAGCTTCGCTTTGAGCTTCCTGATTAGATTAGCAATATGTACATTGAATAAAAGTTTATCATCAATCCAAATGCCCAAGTACTTGTAAGAGGGTACTCTTTCAATAGTTTTACCATCAGATGTAAAAATGCTAAGATTATCAATTACGTGTGAATGAGCCTTTGAAAAAAAACATGAACTTTGTTTTCTGTGATTTTAAAACAAATTTTAAGCTCACCAGAGCACTTTCCAGTGACTGAAATGCAGTCTGAAGCTCTTTCACCGCCTGTGTTAAAACTGGAGCAAGTGTATAAATAATAATGTCATCAGCATAAAAGTGTTTTTTTTTTTTGTTTTTTTTTTTTGCTTGAGTGTCCTTACCTGAATCATTTATATAAATAGAAAACAAAATAGGTCCCAAAATGGAACCCTGGGGAACCCCTTTAGATATATCAAGATATGTTACCCCTGGACCACAAAATCAGTCATAAGGGTAATTTTTTTTTAATTGAGATTTTTACAAGCCGAATAAATAATCTTTCCATTGATGTATGGTTTGTTAGGATAGGACAATATTTGGCTGAGATGCAACTATTTGAAAATCTGGAATCTGAGGGTGCAAAAAAATCTAAATATCGAGAAAATCATCTTTAAAGTTGTCCAAATGAAGTTCTTAGCAATGCATATTACTAATCAAAAATTAAGTTTTGATATATTTACAGTAGGACATTTACTAAATATCGTCATGGAACATGATCTTTACTTAATATCCTAATGATTTTTGGCATAAAAGAAAAATGGATAATTTTGACCCATACAATGTGTTGTTGGCTATTGCTACAAATATACCTGTGCTACTTATGACTGCTTTTGTGCTCCAGGTTCACATATTTTAAGAAAATCAGATTTGAGACCCTCCACTATAACACACTGAGTCCTATATTCAGAACACACTGAATGGTTTAGACCAAATAATTTCTAAACCATTTCAATTTGTAAACTTTGGACTGAAGTGTGTTAGAAGTTGTTAGTTTAATGCTGAAACGGCGTCTTGAAACAATTAATCATCTTTTGTTGTTGTTTTGGGGGGTTTAGTACAGAATAAATGGATTAGCCGCTATGCGTCTGGCCTAATCTGGCTGTCAGCGCATGCGTTCTCCCAGCATGCCCCTGGAGTCTGTGTCTGATTGCTAGTTAATTGTTGAGAGATGTTTCTGGAGTGCCGGACCGCGGTGAGTTCCAGCGCTCTGAACGCAATCACTTCCTTTAATAGACTGGTTTAGCTGCGCTGGAGCAGCGTAATTACCTGTTTACTGGAGTGAATCCTGGCTTGTCTTTAGGGACGCCAGCCACTAAAACGCCTCTTTCACTTACTCCCTCTCTGTCCTTTCATTCTGTGCTGTCCAGCAGCTGTTTACAACCCAGTCCCACACACTACACAGCACAGACTTTAAAATCAGCCAATCAGAGCTCATTTAGTGTTTACACAGCCAATCAGATTCCATTATGGGCGGAGCTACACACTTCGTATAATTTAGCAGTGTATTCTGTGATCTCAGTGTTCACACTCACCTGTTTAATGAGTTTAACGGGTCTCTCAGTTAATGACGGTTGGGAAGAAACCATTGTCGTCTTTCTCAATTACAGGCCAGCGTTCAAAGGAAAATCAGTTTTAACAGAACAAGAACAGAAAAAGCTTTAACAAGCCTGAAGTTGCTCAGATCAAAGCGAGACGCAGCCGTGAACATCACACTGATTCCTCCTCATTTATTCAGCGCTGCAGGTTTAGAAAGATTACATTTACTTTATTATTTTATTACTTGTTTGTATTTTGCATACGAGTGATTCTTAGAGTAATTTTGTCTTGTTTCTTTTTTATCATTCTACTGTTGAAGGAGAGATGATTAATGGTTGTAAATGTTTTATTGTGTCTCTTTAATGACTTGTTCGTCATTTCTAAGAGCTCGAAAGCTGTAATTCCTCGTTAAATATTTAGGAAAATCCTTTAAAAAATTCCTTTCACTCAAAAATTAAGATTCTGTCATTATTTACACACCTTCATGATTTGGTGGAAAAATCTGGTAAGAAGTTTACTGCAATTGCAATTTAAATTGCAATTTTCGTATTTATTTATTTAGTAATTTTGCTAAAAATCTCCAAGTATGCTGTATTTGTTTGTGGGGCTGATTATACTACATAACAATATTAAGCAAAATATGAAATACTACTGTTGTAATATTTCACTGTAAAATAAACAATTATATTATTTTACTGTGTGTGTATATATATATATATATATATATATATATATATAGTTTTATAGATTGAATATATAATATAAAATACAAATATTTAATTATTATTAAAAGGTTATATTTGAATATTTATATTGATATTTAGTTTTATTATGGTTTTATAATATATAATTTATCGCATATAAAAATTCATACTAACGAAATAGTATTTGAGAAAAAGTAATGTTATTTTACAATACAGCCTTAAAATTTCAATACTAATATTTTATTTATTTCCTCATTTTCAGATGAGCACGGCATTTCATGATTTTAGTTTTAAGTCAATTAATTGTGCAGCGCTAATGTACAAATTACTTTCTTTTGTGAAATGCAAAAAAAAAAAAGAATGTTTAGAAAATGTTGTTTGTACCCCAGTCTTAAAAACATCAACTTTTTGTTGCACAGAAGAAAGTATGAAAGATATGAGGGTCAGTAAATGATGACAGAATTTGCGTTTCTGTGTGAATTATCACTCTGAACATCGAGAATCTTTATTTCAGGACACTGATGTATTAAAGCACAGATGAAACATGGAAGAAGGTTCATTAAAAGTTCCCTCCACTTAAAAGAATCAGTGACAGTGTAAGTCCAGGACTCAATTACACACACTAGGAATATTTCCCTGCACAATGTGAGCAAACGACGGGAGTCGTGCATAAATGCAGCACACGTGAGCGTCAGACGAGCAGCTGCACTTGTCTTCTATGACGGCTGAAAAAATGGGAATAATTTTGCCGTGCCGAATCCCCGAGGTCTCATTGAAACGAGCTCGCTAGAACGATGAAAGCATTAGTCCCCCGGTGCGGGAACAGCGGCCTGACAGCAGCGCGCTGCTAAAGTCTTCTTCCCGCTGAGCGCTCACACAGTAATTGCTGTTGGCTGACTCCACTTACAGCTGAAGCGGACTGAAGCGAGCCGCTTAGAGGATCAGCAAATTACAGCAAATGTCAGCGCAATTCTCCTGGCGCAGTCCGGACGTGAGATCCGATCTACGCTTAGGATTTAGCTAGTTAAGGATTATCTAAACGCTGCGTGTGTGTTTCTCGTTGGGAATACTTCTACAACAAAGAGTTTATCATGATTAGGATTATAGATGTTATTGCTCGGACTCGTTATTGCTCAAAAATTGAGATGCTGTGGAGTGTAAACACTTCTAGAACACATCAAGAAAATGATGAGTTTACCATTATATCATGGTGTGTTCACAAGATTTTATTGCTCAGACTTTTCTCTTTTATAGCTCACGCATCACTTTTATTGAAATTAGAACTTTGTCTCAGATGTTTCTCCTAAAATTCCTCAGAAGATATACAAATAGACACAAACGGGTTGAAAATTTTTATGATATCATAATAAGATCATTGACTGAGTGCAGTTTGAGACTTTGAAGAGACATATGTGACCCTGGAGCACAAAACCAGTCATAAGGGTCAATTTTTTCGAAATTGAGATTTATGCATCATCTGAAATCTGAATAAATAGTCTTTCCATTGATGTATGATTTGTTAGGATAGTACAATATTTGGCTGAGATACAACTATTTGAAAATCTGGAATCTGAGGGTGCAAAAAAATCTGAATATTGAGAAAATCATCTTTAAAGTTGTCCAAATGAAGTTCTTAGCAATGCATATTACTAATCAAAATGATATATTTTGATATATTTACGGTAGGAAATTTACAAAATATCTTCATGGAACATGATCTTTACTTAATATCCTAATGATTTTTGGCATAAAAGAAAAATCAATAATTTTGACCCATACAATGTATTGTTGGCTATTGCTACAAATATACCCCAGCGACTTAAGACTGCTTTTGTGCTGCAGGCTCACATATGAGATTATGTGAGATACTGGAGTCTTTTCTCAGGAGAAACATCTGAGAAGCAGGAGACTCCATTTAGTCTAATTTCTGTCTGTGAGAAACGAGAATAATTGAGATATTGTTGAGATGTTTACTGTTCTTCCTGATGGTCATCTGCACTCCTCACACTGATAAATGTAATTAAACGAAGCACATCAGGAAGGATCCAGTACATTACTGTGATTAAGAGGCGTCTAGTTTTGACAGATCTTAATTAAGTTCGTCAGGCTCAGACGATAACGAGAACTCGCCCACGAGCAAAGTCATCGGTAAAGAGTTCTCCAGGACATGAGTGTTTGCTAACGCCGCTGTTTATGTGTGTGCATGAATATGTAAAATCTTGCTTCTTGCTCGTGTTTTTCTGTCTTTTTTTCTGCTGCATGCAATTTGCTTTGGCTCAGAGCGAATGCATCAGCGCCGGAGAACGTGAGCGCAGATTTGCATGAGCTAATTAGCTTGTCAAAAGTCATTTTGGAATTTGCTTGTTGATTAAAAACAATGCTAATTAGAATTAATTAAACGCGTGATTTTAATTCCTTCGGCTGCGCTGTTATTACCGGGCGCTGGCTAACATGTTGCCCTTATTAAGTTGATTTGGAGCTTTAATGGAAACGCAGACGCACAAATCTGTTTGCATGCATTTATGAATGAGGCGTTTGAAAGTTTCAGCTCCGCTGCTGGAAAACACATCCAATAATCCAACAAAGAGCATGGCTTCATGACTTCTGCTCCGGTGTCACTCTGGATTATGTTCAGTGGATTGTTAAATGGCTTCATGTGCTGGAGGAGTCAATCTCAACGCGTGTCCAGGTCACATTTCATCCTAAAATCAAAAGAACAAAATTTATTTTTGCATAAGGAAAAAACTAAATAACTGCTGTTGACACACTGTATGAATATAGAGCAATAAAGTTAATCTGGAAGGATTTGATGAGAAATGTTTAAAGAGTGTGTGTGTGTGTGTGTGTGTGTGTGTGTGTGTGTGTGTGTGTGTGTGTGTGTGTGTGTGTGTGA
>NW_015552535.1:324487-324881 GCF_001515605.1 Sinocyclocheilus anshuiensis
TATATATATATATGATGTTTGTTTGCACAGTTTGAGACATTGTTGATCTTTTCTAAAGCTCTAGATGAGACGTGAGATACTGGAGTCTTTTTCTCAGGAAAAAACATCTGAGAAACATTAGACCTCAACAGTTTGGTCTTTATTTAATCTCATATCTGTCTAGGAGAAATATTTGTAATAAATAAATAAATAGGTGTGTGTGGTTTATGGCTTAATGTGCTATATATATATATATATTGCGACATTATTCTCTTGATTGTTTGTGTGAAATGAGTTCTTTGCTCCTCAGGTCCGATGCAGGAGACCATCTATGACTTCTGGAGGATGGTGTGGCAGGAGAACACAGCAACTATCGTCATGGTTACCAATCTGGTTGAAGTCGGCCGGGGGAGGG
>NW_015552535.1:324921-325941 GCF_001515605.1 Sinocyclocheilus anshuiensis
TGTGAGAAAGTTTATAATGAGATCTCTGATGTTCTTTGAGATCAGATTTTTTAATATATATCTAAAAATACATTTTTTATGATTTTTTTTAAAGATATGTTTATTTTAAATGATATAATGTATTTTATAGGGTTTTTTGACAATTATTGACAAAGTAAGAATATAGCTCTATAAAAAAATGTTGAACAATTTGATCAGAAATATTTGCATTCATGTTTTATATATATACATAAACATAGATAGACTGATTGTGTGTGTGTGTGTGTGTGTGTGTTTCACATTGGTGTGAATAGACATTAACCATTAATATTTTTGGTCTGTTTTCAGGAAGAGGAAGACTTTAAATTCGTTTCAAATGTGTAAATAAATCAGTATACTAGCATATAAATGTCAACAAAACTATACATACTAAGGTGGTTTTTGTCACTTTTGATCTTTTTTATTGGCATTTTGTCAGGACAACATGAAATACACTTACATCAAACTGATCAACAAACAACAAAATGTCATTGTAAAAGTATTACTTTAAACAAATAATAATAATTTTACTGACTGTCATGTAGCAAGTCCAACAAAACACATGGGCTTAAACACACACAGTCCAAACAGGGTAACAAGACACAGGTGAAAACAATCAAAGAGCTAATCAACAAAGAAACTACAATGGACTACAAGACTAGAACAGTAAACAAGCTATGTGGCACAAAAACAACATTTTTATGCAGTGAATCAAATGAATCAGTGAATTATTTTTGAACTGGTTCACTTACTGTTCAAACAAACTGACTGACCAAAATTAATCCAAACTTCTCAAAATGAATAGAAAAAGACATTCAAGATACTGCATTTGATTATTTTCTCATCTGTAAAGCTGTGTGTGCTTTACAAAGAAAATGTAACAGTTGTTTAATGATTTGTCACACTGTATGTAACTGCTGATTTTGGGGCCCTTTAAAATAAGATACAGTAAAAAAAAAATCTGCATGTTTCATTTTTTTTTTTTTTTTTTTTTTGGGGTTC
>NW_015552535.1:326080-328059 GCF_001515605.1 Sinocyclocheilus anshuiensis
TATATATATATATGATGTTTGTTTGCACAGTTTGAGACATTGTTGATCTTTTCTAAAGCTCTAGATGAGACGTGAGATACTGGAGTCTTTTTCTCAGGAAAAAACATCTGAGAAACATTAGACCTCAACAGTTTGGTCTTTATTTAATCTCATATCTGTCTAGGAGAAATATTTGTAATAAATAAATAAATAGGTGTGTGTGGTTTATGGCTTAATGTGCTATATATATATATATATTGCGACATTATTCTCTTGATTGTTTGTGTGAAATGAGTTCTTTGCTCCTCAGGTCCGATGCAGGAGACCATCTATGACTTCTGGAGGATGGTGTGGCAGGAGAACACAGCAACTATCGTCATGGTTACCAATCTGGTTGAAGTCGGCCGGGTGAGTGAAGCCCTCGATCCTCTGGAGTTTAAAGGGGTCATATGATGCGATTTCAATTTTTCCTTTCTCTTTGGAGTGTTACAAGCTCTTGGTGCATAAAGAAGATCTGTAAAGTTGTGTGTGTGTGTGTGTGTGTGTGTTTGTGTGTGTGAGTGTGTGTGTGTGTGTGTATACATATATTATAAATAAATATTATAAAAAATGTTTTATTTTTGAAAGAAAATACTGTTTATTTAATAGTTTTAGAAAGAAAAATATATGTATAAGGAAAATAAAATCAATTATTTAGTTTTCAGAAAGTTTCTTTGCAATATTTTGAAGGGAAATTAAGTTTATTTTTATTGTTTTTTTGTTTTTTTTGACAGTTGTTGACATTCAGTATTTGATGAGAAATGTTTGTTCATAATGATTCATACTGATTTTTTTGTTGTTGTTTTTGAGATCTGTTATTTATATATTGTATTGTATTTTTGTTCTCGACCCCGCCGCCTCAGCTCACTCTAGCCCGGCCTGAAATGTTTTATTTCATCTAGTTGCAAAGGCAACTAACTTGATGGACTAAATTTACTAACACTGAATTAATAAAAACTATATAGACTATATAGGTATTTTAAAAAACTAATACAATGACAAACAATTTGTAAAACCAAATTTCTATAACTAAAATAGAAGTGAAAACTGAAAATCTAAAAATAAAAAAATGATTCGAAATATGAATAAATACTACAGTGGGTACGGAAAGTATTCAGACCCCCTTAAATTTTTCACTCTTTGTTATATTGCAGCCATTTGCTAAAATCACTACTAAAAAGAAAGAAATTAAATGGAAAAAAATGCTAAAAACAAAATTATATATAACTAAAATTAAAATGAAAACTAAAAGTTTAAACAAAAACTAATTCATAAAATCTCAAAAATGTTACTAAAACAAGCACTGAGATTATGGGTTTGATTCCCAGCTAACTGAAATTAACCCGCAAACATCATAATTGTAATAGAAATTTTGTGCGCACATTCCACAACACGACATATCAGATTGTCTGAAAACTGACAACTCGAATCAAGAATTAGTGCAGGTCAAGCTGACCAGTGACGTAATATGAGTGTTAATGTTGAGCAGAAGTGCTTTCCTGACGCTGGACGAGGTGATCAGGGTTTGCAGTGACTCTCGTCCTCATCATTTCTGTCTATCACTGGCTAAGAGTAAATTAAACCGTGTTTGTCGTCCGTCTGCATTTGCGCACATCTGCTCACCTGTTATTGTTCAGCAGACGCGCGGTTCTTCTTCCCGACGGGACACTTCTTTCTCTGACCGACGCGTTCAAAGAGCTGAGAGAGTGAAGCAGCTTCAGCCTCATCAACACCACCATCTGCTGCTGCTCACTGATCAGCTCCGGGAATACACCGCATTCACACCGAGCTGCAGCCGCTTTCTTCTGGCACACACACACAGAGAGAGAGACTCACACACACACACACAGAGAGAGACACACACACACACACACAGAGACACAGAGAGAGAGAGACACACACTCACACACACACACACACACACACACACACACACACACACACACACACACAGACAGAGA
>NW_015552535.1:328103-329609 GCF_001515605.1 Sinocyclocheilus anshuiensis
ACATACACACACACACACACACACAGAGAGACACACACACACACACAGAGAGAGAGACACACGCACACACATACACAGAGACTCACACTCACACACACCAGTGCCACCTCATAGCAGAACTTATACTGATCCTGCAGGAGAAACACACACAGAGAGAGAGAGACACACAAATACACTCACACTCACACACAGAGAAAGACACACACTCACACTCACTCACACACAGAGAGAGAGACACACACTCACTCTCACACACACACACACACACACAGAGACACACACACACACACACACAGAGAGAGACACACACGCACACACATACACAGAGACTCACACTCACACACACCAGTGCCACCTCATAGCAGAACTTATACTGATCCTGCAGGAGAAACACACACACACACACAGAGAGAGAGAGAGACACACACATACACTCACACTCACACACAGAGAGACACACACACACACACACACTCACACACAGAGACACACACACAAACACAGAGAGAGAGAGAGACACACACACACTCACACACAGAGAGAGACACACACACACAGAGACACACACACACACTCACACACAGAGAGAGAGAGACACACACACACACACACACATTGCACATCCTAATCAAAGACTGTCTGCCACTATTTAACTTCAGCTGACAAAGTCCATCTACATTAACGCAACAGACATGAAAGGAGTGTGTGTGTGTGTGTGTGTGTGTGTGTGTGTGTGTGTGTGTGTGTGTGTGTGTGTGATCTATTTGAGCTGCTAATTAAGAGCAGCAGCAGATCTCGCCGTCTCTATTGCGTCAGAAATATTTCTGTCCAGCCGGTGAACAGGAAACACTCGCCGTATTTGAGGCTTCCTGGACATCTGTTGAACTTCACAACCGCCATTACCCACAATGCATTTCACCGTATCATGTGTCTTGCGTGCTTTAGTGCTTTACTTCGGTGATGTATTAATATTTGAATAAATATTTTTTATTTTACTTTTAATAATTTTGTTTTTGTAATTTTTAGTAAAAAAAAAAAATGTCCCGAAACGTTCATAGTTTTTTTTTTTTTTTTTGTAGTTGTACAGTTTTAGCTATTTTATTACTTCAAGTTAAACTAAACAAAATTGAGATATGTTGCATTGGCAACAACATTTTTTTTATTTCATTTCAACACACATTATTTATGTATTATGTATTTATGTATTATTTATTTTATTTCAAGTAACAAAAATTTTTTTTTTTTATGGTTTTGTTTTAGTTTTGGGTTTTTTATGTGCATATATTATGTTTGTTTGTTTTTCAGTTTCAGTTACAAAATGAGTTACAAAACAAAAATGAGATATATGTTGCATTGATAACAATTTTTTTTTTTTATTATTTTATTTCAGTTAACAGTTATTTTATTTCAGGGGTAACACTTTGCAATCAGGATCATTAGTTAAAGGGGTCCTATTATGCTCTTTTACAAAGTCTTGATTTTGTTTTGGGGGTGTACTAGAACAGG
>NW_015552535.1:329848-332985 GCF_001515605.1 Sinocyclocheilus anshuiensis
TGTGTGTGTGTGTGTGTGTGTGTGTGTGTGTGTGTACGTGTGCTTGAGTGTGTGTGTGTGTTTTCTGCGCTGTGTGTTTCATCTGGTGATCTGTAAACTGATTAGTGGATGTGTGAGTGTCAGCAGTGCTGGTTAAAGTTGGCCTGTTAGAGGCAGATTATCCGGGATAAAGGCATCTTACTCGCTCCTCTCTAATCTGAAGACAGTAGCGCTCTGATCGTCTCTGAATCTCCATCTCTCTGAGTGTGGGTTTGTGAAGGAACTGGAATTGTATCGTAAGAGCCTGTGGGGAGAAGGGAGCGAATCTCAGCGGAAATCTGCCGCGCGAAACTAATGGGATTTTTAAAGCCCATCTTAATATCTGACAAGAACAAAAGGCTCTGGTTTGGAATAACATTTGAGTCGTTAATAAGCCATTACAGTGAGAATGAGGAATATAGCGCTGGATCGCTCCTCCTGACAGAATCACGGTTAAAATTAGCGCCGGAGAGAAGTAGGCCAGCGAGACCTTTATGAGAAACCAGATACGCATGAACACAACAATATCACAGAACACACATCCAGCTCAACATCACTGAGAATAAAGCATTTTACTTAAAGACATTAAAGCCTGTACATAACACCAGTAGCATGAACAGCCATTACAGTTAAGCATATTTCACCCAAAACGTCTGTATGTGAATGCATGTGACATTTATTTATTTATTTGTTGTTTGAATGCACCATTGTTGTAATGTCTTTATGCTGAATTAAACTATTTAGTTAAGTTTTATTGCAATACAGTAAAAACGCACTGTTACAGTAATGGGGATTCCAAAAAAAATGTTACATTAATGACTTTTATTTTATTTATTTATTTTATTTTATTTTTGTTTTATTGTTTTAATGAGAATTTGAGGGGTAAATGTGCTTAATTGTCAAAAATAGTGTCTCAATCCAAAACAACAACAACAACCAAACAAAAAAAACAATAGTTCTCAAATTAGTCCTCACTAACGTTTTTTTTTTGTAAAATATCATTAATTTTTTATTGCAGGGATAATGAGAATTACCAAAAAAAAAAAAAAAAACTAAAGGACAAAATGATTCCATTAATGGTCTTTTTTATTTATTTATTTTTATTTTATTAATGAGAGTCTGAGGGGTAGATGTACTCAGTTGTCAAATGAGTACAATTGCATTGTAAAATAGTCTTACAATGCAAAAAACATTATATAAATAAAATAAAAACATAATAGTCCTAAAATTAGCCTTTACCATTTTTATGTGAAATATCATCCGTTATTTATTGCAATGCAGTAAAAATGTACTGTTACCTTGATGAGAATATTTAGGAATAATGAGAATTACAATAAAAAAATAAATCCAGATGCATTACAGTAATACTTTTTTTTATTGTATTTTTATTTTTTTTATTTGAGGGGTAAATATATTTTTAAAAATTCCTAAAATTAGTACTGTTACAAAAATACTGTTACAGTATTGAAATATCATCATGGAATAATTAGAATTAAATGTCCTGATGCTTTACGAGAATTATATTTTTACATTTGATTTTATTTTATTAATAAGAATTTGAGGGATAAATGCACTTAATCGCCCCTAAAAAATTAGTCTTTGCTGACCTTTTTTATGTAAAATAAGTGTTTTGGTGACATTCACTCACACACACATTGGAGTCATTATTTTAGCTGTTTTGACATGTATTTTTTATTTGTATGTTTGTTGTTTCTTCTCGTCTCTAATGCTGTTTCCTGTGACGGCCGCCGCTGTATTGTGACGTGTGTGTGTGTGTGTGTGTGCGTGCTGGCGATGAGCTGCAAGAAGTGTGTGACTGAATATGTAAATAAGTCATTATGTGATTAATGCTCTCTCGTTTAGGAGATGCTCTAATGATAATTAGGCAGGAGCCGATAGCATCACGGCCCCGTTGTTTTTCCGGCCTGACGGCGAAGAGTGAGACCGAGACGAGAAATACACTCAGCCATTAGAGCCCAATTATCCCGCTAATTAGAGCGTCTTAATACACGCATAGAAAGAAAACATGCTAATAATGAAGAGCGGATGGAAAGAATCAGCTGATAAACGGATGACAGACTGATGGCCTGATAGTTCTTTGATTTCTGACCACAAAAGTGTGTTTCCATCAGAAATAAAATAATGAATATCTGATACATTTGAATAATTGATACATTTATTTCCATCAGAAATAAAATAATGAATATCTGATACATTTGAATAATTGATACATTTATTTCCATCAGAAATAAAATAATGAATATCTGATACATTTGAATAATTGATACATTTAGAGTTTTAATAGACTTTAGATTTTCTGTCGTGAGATTTTAACTATTGTTTTCTTATATTCAACAGGTTAAACTTGTGCGGTTATTCAGTGGTCAGGGTTACTATTGGTAATTAATTCAATTAAAACTATCAAAAACATTTTGTTAATTAAAATAAAGCTGAACTATAATAAAATATAAATATATATATTAAAAAATCCTTGGCTGAAATAAGTTGAAGCACTACAATTACAAATTTAAAATAAATAGAAACAAAAATAGTAATATATATTTTTTAAATTATATACATTTAATATTAATAATAGTAACATTTAATCAAAAATATAAAAACTGAGATATAAAAATGACAAAACCACATAAAATTACTAAAAATAAATCTTAAATTACAATAAATCTAAAAATAAAACCAATTAATAATTGTAATAAAAACTGTTCTAGTGTAGAATATTGTAATAACACTATGACCTAACGCTAACCTAACCCTAACTGAAAATATAAATAAATAAATGCTAATTAATTATTGTAAATAAAACTGTGCTATAAATAATACTAAAATAACACTGTGACCAATATAATATAAAATAATAGCAATTTATACATTTAAATGAACCCAAATTTTAAAATATAAATTAATTGCTAATATATATTATTAATAGTTCATATACATTATTAATTGAAAATGAAATATTTGAAATTAAAAATTAAATATTTGAAAACAAAGATATATTGAGAAATATATTGGTAGTTTGAATCTGACATACACACAGAAAGAAAACAGTGTAATGAAGACCGGATGGAAAGAAGCGGCTGATAAAATGACGACAGACA
>NW_015552535.1:333951-337955 GCF_001515605.1 Sinocyclocheilus anshuiensis
TGTGTGTGTGTGTGTGTGTGTGTGTGTGTGTGTGTACGTGTGCTTGAGTGTGTGTGTGTGTTTTCTGCGCTGTGTGTTTCATCTGGTGATCTGTAAACTGATTAGTGGATGTGTGAGTGTCAGCAGTGCTGGTTAAAGTTGGCCTGTTAGAGGCAGATTATCCGGGATAAAGGCATCTTACTCGCTCCTCTCTAATCTGAAGACAGTAGCGCTCTGATCGTCTCTGAATCTCCATCTCTCTGAGTGTGGGTTTGTGAAGGAACTGGAATTGTATCGTAAGAGCCTGTGGGGAGAAGGGAGCGAATCTCAGCGGAAATCTGCCGCGCGAAACTAATGGGATTTTTAAAGCCCATCTTAATATCTGACAAGAACAAAAGGCTCTGGTTTGGAATAACATTTGAGTCGTTAATAAGCCATTACAGTGAGAATGAGGAATATAGCGCTGGATCGCTCCTCCTGACAGAATCACGGTTAAAATTAGCGCCGGAGAGAAGTAGGCCAGCGAGACCTTTATGAGAAACCAGATACGCATGAACACAACAATATCACAGAACACACATCCAGCTCAACATCACTGAGAATAAAGCATTTTACTTAAAGACATTAAAGCCTGTACATAACACCAGTAGCATGAACAGCCATTACAGTTAAGCATATTTCACCCAAAACGTCTGTATGTGAATGCATGTGACATTTATTTATTTATTTGTTGTTTGAATGCACCATTGTTGTAATGTCTTTATGCTGAATTAAACTATTTAGTTAAGTTTTATTGCAATACAGTAAAAACGCACTGTTACAGTAATGGGGATTCCAAAAAAAATGTTACATTAATGACTTTTATTTTATTTATTTATTTTATTTTATTTTTGTTTTATTGTTTTAATGAGAATTTGAGGGGTAAATGTGCTTAATTGTCAAAAATAGTGTCTCAATCCAAAACAACAACAACAACCAAACAAAAAAAACAATAGTTCTCAAATTAGTCCTCACTAACGTTTTTTTTTTGTAAAATATCATTAATTTTTTATTGCAGGGATAATGAGAATTACCAAAAAAAAAAAAAAAGCTAAATGTCCAGATGCATTCCATTAATGGTCTTTTTTATTTATTTATTTTTATTTTATTAATGAGAGTCTGAGGGGTAGATGTACTCAGTTGTCAAATGAGTACAATTGCATTGTAAAATAGTCTTACAATGCAAAAAACATTATATAAATAAAATAAAAACATAATAGTCCTAAAATTAGCCTTTACCATTTTTATGTGAAATATCATCCGTTATTTATTGCAATGCAGTAAAAATGTACTGTTACCTTGATGAGAATATTTAGGAATAATGAGAATTACAATAAAAAAATAAATCCAGATGCATTACAGTAATACTTTTTTTTATTGTATTTTTATTTTTTTTATTTGAGGGGTAAATATATTTTTAAAAATTCCTAAAATTAGTACTGTTACAAAAATACTGTTACAGTATTGAAATATCATCATGGAATAATTAGAATTAAATGTCCTGATGCTTTACGAGAATTATATTTTTACATTTGATTTTATTTTATTAATAAGAATTTGAGGGATAAATGCACTTAATCGCCCCTAAAAAATTAGTCTTTGCTGACCTTTTTTATGTAAAATAAGTGTTTTGGTGACATTCACTCACACACACATTGGAGTCATTATTTTAGCTGTTTTGACATGTATTTTTTATTTGTATGTTTGTTGTTTCTTCTCGTCTCTAATGCTGTTTCCTGTGACGGCCGCCGCTGTATTGTGACGTGTGTGTGTGTGTGTGTGTGCGTGCTGGCGATGAGCTGCAAGAAGTGTGTGACTGAATATGTAAATAAGTCATTATGTGATTAATGCTCTCTCGTTTAGGAGATGCTCTAATGATAATTAGGCAGGAGCCGATAGCATCACGGCCCCGTTGTTTTTCCGGCCTGACGGCGAAGAGTGAGACCGAGACGAGAAATACACTCAGCCATTAGAGCCCAATTATCCCGCTAATTAGAGCGTCTTAATACACGCATAGAAAGAAAACATGCTAATAATGAAGAGCGGATGGAAAGAATCAGCTGATAAACGGATGACAGACTGATGGCCTGATAGTTCTTTGATTTCTGACCACAAAAGTGTGTTTCCATCAGAAATAAAATAATGAATATCTGATACATTTGAATAATTGATACATTTATTTCCATCAGAAATAAAATAATGAATATCTGATACATTTGAATAATTGATACATTTAGAGTTTTAATAGACTTTAGATTTTCTGTCGTGAGATTTTAACTATTGTTTTCTTATATTCAACAGGTTAAACTTGTGCGGTTATTCAGTGGTCAGGGTTACTATTGGTAATTAATTCAATTAAAACTATCAAAAACATTTTGTTAATTAAAATAAAGCTGAACTATAATAAAATATAAATATATATATTAAAAAATCCTTGGCTGAAATAAGTTGAAGCACTACAATTACAAATTTAAAATAAATAGAAACAAAAATAGTAATATATATTTTTTAAATTATATACATTTAATATTAATAATAGTAACATTTAATCAAAAATATAAAAACTGAGATATAAAAATGACAAAACCACATAAAATTACTAAAAATAAATCTTAAATTACAATAAATCTAAAAATAAAACCAATTAATAATTGTAATAAAAACTGTTCTAGTGTAGAATATTGTAATAACACTATGACCTAACGCTAACCTAACCCTAACTGAAAATATAAATAAATAAATGCTAATTAATTATTGTAAATAAAACTGTGCTATAAATAATACTAAAATAACACTGTGACCAATATAATATAAAATAATAGCAATTTATACATTTAAATGAACCCAAATTTTAAAATATAAATTAATTGCTAATATATATTATTAATAGTTCATATACATTATTAATTGAAAATGAAATATTTGAAATTAAAAATTAAATATTTGAAAACAAAGATATATTGAGAAATATATTGGTAGTTTGAATCTGACATACACACAGAAAGAAAACAGTGTAATGAAGACCGGATGGAAAGAAGCGGCTGATAAACTGACGACAGACAGATAAACGTTGTGATTGACTTCATTAATGGCTTTGACTGATTAGAGACGGTGGTTTGGGTCTGTGTGTCTCTGGAGGTGTGCTCTGGTTATGGAGGGTTAACCTGGTTAATTAGTCTGGGATGATCTGCAGCAGAGGCGTCTCATATCTGGGACACATGAAGTCTGTCTGCAGACGCTCTTGAGTTAAAGCATTCGTACAGAATCTGAACAGGTTTTTTGGAGATGCTTCTATCTCATGTTTTCATAAACTGGTGTGGGTTTGAATCAAATCACTGTGTGTTTGACAGGTGAAGTGCTGTAAGTACTGGCCCGACGACACTGAGATCTACAGGGACATGAAGGTGACGCTCATCGAGACTCAGCTGCTGTCTGAATACGTCATTCGAACCTTCGCTGTGGAAAAGGTTCGGCATCAAACTACACTACACGTCAAACTCAGCAGATTTTCTATTAAACTACACAATCAAACTTACTGTCAAACTATAACCGACACTCAGTATCCTGTTCACAAAACACATCTAATCACTGATTATTGTTTCAGTATTGACTTCATAGTTATCTCTATAGCCATCATAAATAGTTACAAGGTTAAAATATCTATTAAAATATATTAAATATAAAATATATATTAAAATATTTATATATATATTAAAAAATATATAAATATGTGGTATAGTTAGTTTTTAATTTAAATTGTTGTGTGTATAATAATAATTAAATAAAAAATAATTGAAAATATTATTAAAAATAATTATAAATTATGGTTACATTTTAAATATTTGTAATATTTAATTGTATCAATATTATTTAAATTGTATAATTAAAATGACTTTTTGTTATTTTTAATTTTTTTATTTTATATATGTATAAATAATCTAATAAATAATAATTCTAAATTCTCAATAATTACATTTTATATATAT
>NW_015552535.1:338119-343115 GCF_001515605.1 Sinocyclocheilus anshuiensis
TCAATAATTACATTTTATATATATTTAATGATTTATATAAGTTGTATAATTATGTAGGGTTTTTTATTATATATACTGCAATATATACTGTATATTTGTGTGTGTTGTGATAAAATAAATAATTATAAATTAAAGTTAAAATGTATAACTATATAAATTGTATAATTAAAATTACTTTTTGTTGTTATTTTTTGTTTTTAATATATGTATATGAATCATCTAATAAGTAATTATATATTATAATTTCATTTTAAATATATTTAATGAGTTGTATACATATTTTAGATTGTATTTTATATATATAGATAGATAGACAGAGACAGACTGATAGATAGATAGATAGACAGATAGACAGAGACAGACTGATAGATAGATAGATAGATAGAATTGTTCTTTTGACTTTTTTATTTATTTTTTTGGTCATCTGTCCATTCTGATGTCATGTCTTTAAATGTGCTGTTTGTGTGTTTGTGGTCTCCAGCGAGGAGCTCATGAGATCAGGGAGATCCGTCAGTTTCATTTCACCGGCTGGCCGGATCACGGCGTCCCGTATCACGCCACGGGGCTGCTGGGCTTCGTCCGCCGGGTCAAAGCCAAGAGTCCAGCCAACGCCGGCCCGATGGTCATCCACTGCAGGTGAGCATCAGTCTCTTCCTCACAGAATCGCAGTGTTGGGAAGCTGCTAAAGGAAGGTCGATTTGTTGCTAAAAGTTGCTAAATGATGTCATTGCACGATCACGTAATCACAACGCAAAATTGCCACTCCATCAAAGCTGTCAAAAATATATTTTATATATGTTAATTTAGATTTGTTTGTAAAATACTATTAATTTTGAACAATTACAATTTAAGTTTTATTTTTTTATTAGCTAGTAAACTACACATTCTGAACAATTATATTTTTATGCAGTGTATTAGTAGTTGGTTAGTATGCTACACTCTAAGAAAAGTCTTTAAAAATAGGGCACAATCTACTTTGTTAATGTGAAGGAGTTTTCCGTATTGATTTTTCACAGCATTTTAAATTACGCATTGTATTTTGTGTATTTTGGGTCACAGGGTTACGACAGATAATGGATAATAAATAATGTCCTTGAAAATTACTAGTACCTTTTCCATTTATCTAGATATTTTTCTTAAGGTCTTTGCACACTGAGTCCGAAATTCTCGAAATTCGCACGTTGAAAACCAATACAACCTCATGTTGTGTCAATCACGTTTACACACTGCCTCCCAAACTTTCATCCGTCATAAAAAAATTGAGATCAGGTTCGATTTTCTGTGTTTTCACATCCGTAGCAAGCATTTTGATAGAAAAGGATGACAAATACGAAAAAAAACGCACATGAAAATTTCGGATACAGTGTGCAAGGACCTTTACAGTGCATCAACAATCACAGGTACAAGCTACTAACAAGGTGTATCATAAATTAACAATTATTATTATTACTATTATTAAATTTAACAGTTGCAAATATCAGCTTAATTCACGTGATGCGTGTACTGCTAGGCATCTTTGGTTTCCTATTTTTGTGTAATTTAGATGGAAAATGTCTACCTTTTTATTGTTTGAGTTACTTTTCAAAAGTTACAAAAAGTTGCCGAATTAATTTAAAAATAGCTAAATTTGTTGCTATTTGCTTTGGGAAGAAAAGGTTGCTAGGGTACACACAGAAAAAAGGGGTTTAAAATTGTACCTTTTGGGGTACAACAGCTTGTCCCTGGAGCAGTACCCTTAAAAGGACTTATTTGTACCTTTTTACCCCTAATAGGTACATATTTGTACCTTAGAGTAGTAATAACAGCTGTTGTTTGGTCCTCAGCGCTGGAGCGGGACGCACCGGCTGCTTCATTGTGATTGACATCATGCTGGACATGGCGGAGCGAGAAGGAGTCGTGGACATTTACAACTGCGTGAGAGAACTGCGCTCCCGCAGGGTCAACATGGTGCAGACGGAGGTAACCAATCACAGACATCCTCACATCAGCCGCAGCCAATCACACGCTGCCTCTCACTGCAGCCCCGCCCTCTCAGACAAACTTTGCATAGCATTTATATAGTTTTATTTTTTTATTTTTTTTGTGTATACATAATAATTAAATAATTAAAAAATATTACAAAATAATTATAATTCATAGATACAGTTTAAATATGTATAATATATACATTTATATTGTATAATTGAAATTATTTTTATTATTTGTTATATAGAGAGAGACAGAATATGTAGTATATTTTGTTTTCATTTTTTGATATTTTGATATTTTAAATATAATTAAAAAATAAATAATAATAAAATATTATATATATATATATATATATAATGATAATTATAAATATTAACATTTGAAAAATATTTAATGATTTATATAAGTTGTGTATATTCTTTAAAATTTGTATACTTAAAAACACATACATTATAATAAAATATATGAATTATGTAAAAATATAAATTATAGATACAATTTAAATGTTATATATTGTTTTATATATGTACAGTATATAAATAATAAACAATCCTTTTAAATAATTATAATTTAATTATATCAACATGGTGCAGACAGAGTTAACCAATCACAAACATCTTAGCATCAGCCACAGCCAATCAAACGCTGCCTCTCTCTCCAGCCCCGCCCATTTAGACATATTTTAGAACTTTTTTCTTGACATGAATTTTCAATATAGACAAAAGAAACAAGCACTCATATGTAACTATGATTGTATAGCCTGAGACCTTATCTGACCGTCAGCTTCGGTCAAGGACTTTCTGAGGAGCAGCGACCGCAGGCATATTTAAAATGTCACTTCATGAATGATTTACGTCAAGCTGTCAGACCGCCGTCTGCGATCGAGAGATGGCCGGTCCGCACGTGGACACACAGGACAGAGACATCGAGGAGAAAGCTGAAAACACAGTTGATTATGTCCTGATGCATCTGTTCTGACCATAAAAGTGTGAATAATTTGATACATTTGAATAATTGATACATTTACAAACATTAGATTTTTTTAACTGGACTAAATATTAATTAGTTTTATTAATTGGAAATAAATAAAAACTGAAACTGAACTAAAACCTAAATAGTAATATTTAAAAAGAACAAAAATGACAAAAGCACATGACAAAATTACAATAAAATTAAAATAGAAAAATAATAATAATAAAAAAAATTTTGAAATGAAAACTGAAAAGTAAAATAATAACAAAATATATAGAAAAAAAATCTGCAGATTTTAAAACTGACATTTTAACCAAAAAAAAACCAATCAATCACCACATCAAATGATATCAGTGAGCTGTGATTGATATGGTTGTATTGATCTGTTTTTGATATGCTGATATTTCAGGAGCAGTATGTGTTTATCCATGATGCCATATTGGAGGCGTGTCTTTGTGGCGACACCACGATCCCGGCCAATCAGCTTCGCTCGGTGTATTACGACATGAACCGCTTGGACCCGCAGACCAACTCCAGCCAGATCAAAGAGGAGTTCAGAGTCAGTGAATTAAAGTATTACATATAGCTGTAAATACATTGAATAACAAAATAAAACATGATAAAATACCATAAAAATAAATAAAATAATAAAATAAATCAATAGAATATAGTGATGTAAGTGTGTGCATGAGTTTGGTTTGTGTTTTTCTTTGGCAGACGTTAAACATGGTGACGCCCACGCTGCGGGTGGAGGACTGCAGCATCGCGCTGCTGCCGCGGAACCATGAGAAGAACCGCTGTATGGACGTTCTTCCTCCGGACCGCTGCCTGCCCTTCCTCATCACCATCGACGGAGAGAGCAGCAACTACATCAACGCCGCGCTCATGGACGTATGGCAGCTCGCACACACCTCAGATCTGAACCTAGTGGCCGTTACCTCACCTCTTAACCTAGTGGCCGTTACCTGCAGCGCTTAACCTAGTGACCGTTACCTCACCTCTTAACCTAGTGGCCGTTACCTCACCTCTTAACCTAGTGGCCGTTACCTGCAGCGCTTGACCTAGTGATCGTTACCTGCGGCGCTTAACCTAGTGACCGTTACCTGCGGCGCTTGACCTAGTGATTGTTACCTGCGGCGCTTAACCTAGTGACCGTTACCTGCGGCGCTTGACCTAGTGATTGTTACCTGCGGCGCTTAACCTAGTGACCGTTACCTGCGGCGCTTGACCTAGTGACGGTTACCTGCGGCGCTTAACCTAGTGACCATTACCTGTGGCGCTTAACCTGGTGACCGTTACCTGCGGCGCTTAACCTAGTGACGTTACCTGCAGCGCTTGACCTAGTGATCGTTACCTGCGGAACTTAACCTAGTGACTGTTACCTCACCTCTTAACCTAGTGACCATTACCTGCGGCGCTTAACCTAGTGACCGTTACCTCACCTCTTAACCTAGTGACCGTTACCTGTGGCGCTTAACCTGGTGACCGTTACCTGTGGCGCTTAACCTGGTGACCGTTACCTGCGGCGCTTAACCTAGTGACGTTACCTGCGGCGCTTGACCTAGTGATCGTTACCTGCGGTGCTTAACCTAGTGACCGTTACCTCACCTCTTAACCTAGTGACCGTTACCTGCAGTGCTTAACCTAGTGACTGTTACCTGCGGCGCTTAACCTAGTGACCGTTACCTGCAGCGCTTAACCTAGTGACCGTTACCTACAGTGCTTAACCTAGTGACCGTTAGTTACAGTGTTTAACCTAGTGATCATTATCTCACCTCTTAACCTAGTGACCGTTACCTTAGATCTTCACCTAGTCACTGTTACCTGCGGCGCTTAACCTAGTGACTGTTACCTGCAGCGCTTAACCTAGTGACCGTTAGTTACAATGCTTAAAGGGGTCATATGTTTCAATTTTTCTTTGGAGTGTTACAAGCTCCTGGTGCATAAAGAAGATCTGTAAAGTTGCAAAGACTAAAGACTAAAGTCTAAAGAGATATTCTTTATAAAAGTTAAGAGTTAACCACACCTACCTAAAACGGCTCGTTCTAACACGCCC
>NW_015552535.1:350717-363881 GCF_001515605.1 Sinocyclocheilus anshuiensis
GTAATTATGTCCCCACTGGATGCAACAAATGCCTCGTTTATAATGGGTTTTATTGGTTTTGTCTCGTGACTCTGGGACACGGCATCACGATATGGTGAGGGGCGTAACATTTCAGTCACACGCTTGAGGTATTTGGCCAATCACAATGCACTGGATAGCTGGCCAATCACAGCACACCTCGCTTTTTCAGACCGATGAGCTTTGTAAAAATCGACTCGTTTCAAAAAGGCGGGGCATAGAGGAGAAACAATAATGTACAGTATGTGGAAAATAATGTGTTTTTTTAACTTTAAACCACATAAACACATTTCATTACACCAAATACACAAAATAATGTTATTTTTAGCAGCATCATATGACCCCTTTAACCTAGTGATCATTACCTCACCTCTTAACCTAGTGACCGTTACCTGCGGTGCTTAACCTAGTGACCGTTACCTCACCTCTTAACCTAGTGACTGTTACCTGCGGCGCTTAACCTAGTGACCGTTACCTGCAGCGCTTAACCTAGTTACCGTTACCTACAGTGCTTAACCTAGTGACCGTTAGTTACAGTGTTTAACCTAGTGATCATTATCTCACCTCTTAACCTAGTGACCGTTACCTTAGATCTTCACCTAGTCACTGTTACCTGCGGCGCTTAACCTAGTGAATGTTACCTGCAGCACTTAACCTAGTGACCGTTAGTTACAGTGCTTAACCTAGTGATCATTACCTCACCTCTTAACCTAGTGACCGTTACCTTAGATCTTCACCTAGTCACTGTTACCTGCGGCGCTTAACCTAGTGACTGTTACCTGCAGCGCTTAACCTAGTGACCGTTAGTTACAATGCTTAAAGGGGTCATATGTTGCGATTTCAATTTTTCCTTTCTCTTTGGAGTGTTACAAGCTCCTGGTGCATAAAGAAGATCTGTAAAGTTGCAAAGACTAAAGTCTCAAATCCACTTAACCTAGTGACCGTTATCTGCAGCGCTTAACCTAGTGACCCTTACCTGCAGCGCTTAACCTAGTGACTGTTACCTACAGTGCTTAACCTAGTGACCGTTAGTTACAGTGTTTAACCTAGTGATCATTATCTCACCTCTTAACCTAGTGACCGTTACCTGTGGCGCTTAACCTGGTGACCGTTACCTGTGGCGCTTAACCTGGTGACCGTTACCTGCGGCGCTTAACCTAGTGACGTTACCTGCGGCGCTTGACCTAGTGATCGTTACCTGCGGTGCTTAACCTAGTGACCGTTACCTCACCTCTTAACCTAGTGACCGTTACCTGTGGCGCTTAACCTGGTGACCGTTACCTGTGGCGCTTAACCTGGTGACCGTTACCTGCGGCGCTTAACCTAGTGACGTTACCTGCGGCGCTTGACCTAGTGATCGTTACCTGCGGTGCTTAACCTAGTGACCGTTACCTCACCTCTTAACCTAGTGACCGTTACCTGCGGTGCTTAACCTAGTGACCGTTACCTCACCTCTTAACCTAGTGACCGTTACCTGCGGTGCTTAACCTAGTGACCGTTACCTCACCTCTTAACCTAGTGACCGTTACCTGCAGCTCTTAAACTACTGACCATTACTAGTGACCATTACCTTCAGCTCTTAACCTAGTGACCGTTACCTTCAGCAGTGACCGTTACCTGCAGCGCTTAACCTAGAGACCGTTACCTGCGGCGCTTAACCTAGTGACCGTTACCTGCAGCGCTTAACCTAGTGATCGTTACCTGCAGCACTTAACCTAGGTTTAATTAATTAATTTAATGTAAAATTTATTTTATTTTGATTAATTGATTAATTTGAATTAATACGTTTTTTTTTATTAATTATTTAATTAAGTTATTTATTTGTTGTTTTTTTTTTTGTTTTGTTTTTATAGTTTAATTTTTTATTAGTGCTTTTATTTTATTGATTGAATTTATTTTAATATTATTGTCATTTCACATTTTCAAAATTTTCATTATTATACATTTTTTACGATCTGATTTAATTATTATTAATTCATTAAATCATAAATATTTAATTCAATTGTTTCTATTTTAGAATGATTTATTTTCATTTGATATTATTTAACTATTTATTAATAAGTGTTTTAATTTGATTGATTGTTTTTTTTTATTTATTTTTATTTCACATTTTTATGATAGTTTATTAATTATTATACAGTTTTGATGATTTAATTCACTATTAATACATGTTTTATTTAAATCATTTTTATTTTGTTTTACATTTTTATTTAATTATTTTTTAAAGTGTTTTACTTTGTTTTATTTTAAAATTATGAATTATTATTGTTAAAATTGTTTTATTTGACTTTTTTAATACATTTTGTATGATTATTATACATTTTATGATTTAATTAGTACTGTTTTGTTTTTATTTTTAAATTGTTAATTTTCCACATTTATGATTTTATTAACTTAATTAATTTTATTAATTGCATCCGTGTCTATAATAACCGCTCGTTTTTGTGCGTCTGAAGCGACAGTGTCTCTGATGGATGTGAATCGCAGCACACATGATTATGTGCTTGTTGAAAATAATTCAAAAACAGATGGAATTGATTCATTTCATTGTCAGGAAAATAGCTAAAAGCGATCCATAACAGAGAATGAACAAAAAAAATGCAGTAAGACGATTGACTGGGATGGGTTTGTTTGTAAAACACGCGACAGTGCATTTGTTTTCATTACAGTAAATGGCGGCGGTAATAAAACACGCAGCTCAACGCTAAACTTCTCCACACTATTATTCAAGCAGACAGTCAGACAGGAAATAAGATGTTTTCCTCTCTTCATCTTCATCTTCATCTTCACAGAGCTACAAGCAGCCGTCTGCGTTCATCGTTACCCAGCATCCTCTGCCCAACACCGTCAAAGACTTCTGGAGGCTGGTGCTGGACTATCACTGCACGTCTATAGTGATGCTGAACGACGTGGATCCCGCGCAGGTGAGAAACACACACACACCTGAACACGGCCGTCAGGATCAGAGACGCGCAACAGCGCAGACTCCTGCTGCAGATGCGTCTGTCACACATGCACTGCTCTGACATCAAATTAATCAGGAGTTCCCAAGCGTTTCTGTCAGTTGAACAATCACTTGGACTGAAAGCCTCCATGACATTTTGTTAATATTTGAATAATTTAACAACACATTTGCATTGTTCAGGTTTCTCTGATATCAGTTAATTGTCACATGACATGCAGGTAAACAACAAAAAAACATTTTTTTTAATGTATAAACATTGTTTATATTGATTGTTTTTATTTTTCATTTATTTATTTTATTTTTCAATTATTTATTTTATTTTTATTGTTTATTTTTATGATTTACGTATTAATGTTATTTGTTTTTTATTGTTTTTATTTTACAATTATTTTTAGTTGTACAATTTTATGATTTCATTATTAATAAGTGTTTATTTTACTTGTTTTATTTTAAAGTGATTATTTTGATTGTTTGTATTTTTAAATTATTTATTTATTTTTATTGTTTATTTTTATGGTTTAATTATTAATAAGTTATTTATTTTTATGCAAGTTATTTATTTTTAGTTTTGAGTTTGATCAAGCAATGTGTAAATTGCTATTTGGCTGTTAGTGAACATTATACAATAAAAAAAGATTATGACAATACTAAGTTGCTGGTCTAGACTGGTTTATCCTGGTCAGTTGCTGGTCTAGACTGATTTATACTAGTTAGTTGCTGGTCTAGACTGATTTGGACTGGTCAGTTGCTGGTCTAGGCTGGTGTATACTAGTTAGTTGCTGGTCTAGACTGATTTGAACTGGTCAGTTGCTGGTCTAGGCTGGTTTATACTAGTTAGTTGCTGGTCTAGACTGATTTGAACTGGTCAGTTGCTGGTCTAGGCTGGTTTATACTGGTCAGGTGCTGGTCTAGACTGATTTATACTAGTTAGTTGCTGGTCTAGACTGATTTGGACTGGTCAGTTGCTGGTCTAGGCTGGTTTATACTGGTCAGGTGCTGGTCTAGACTGATTTATACTAGTTAGTTGCTGGTCTAGACTGATTTGGACTGGTCAGTTGCTGGTCTAGGCTGGTTTATACTGGTCAGGTGCTGGTCTAGACTGATTTATACTAGTTAGTTGCTGGTCTAGACTGATTTGGACTGGTCAGTTGCTGGTCTAGGCTGGTTTATACTGGTCAGGTGCTGGTCTAGACTGATTTATACTAGTTAGTTGCTGGTCTAGACTGATTTGGACTGGTCAGTTGCTGGTCTAGGCTGGTTTATACTGGTTAGTTGCTGGTCTAGACTGATTTGAACTGGTCAGTTGCTGGTCTAGGCTGGTTTATACTGGTTAGTTGCTGGTCTAGACTGATTTGAACTGGTCAGTTGCTGGTCTAGGCTGGTTTATACTGGTTAGTTGCTGGTCTAGACTGATTTGAACTGGTCAGTTGCTGGTCTAGGCTGGTTTATACTGGTTAGTTGCTGGTCTAGACTGATTTGAACTGGTCAGTTGCTGGTCTAGGCTGGTTTATACTGGTTAGTTGCTGGTCTAGACTGATTTGAACTGGTCAGTTGCTGGTCTAGGCTGGTTTATACTGGTTAGTTGCTGGTCTAGACTGATTTGAACTGGTCAGTTGCTGGTCTAGGCTGGTTTATACTGGTTAGTTGCTGGTCTAGACTGATTTGAACTGGTCAGTTGCTGGTCTAGGCTGGTTTATACTGGTCAGGTGCTGGTCTAGTTAGTTGCTGGTCTAGGCTGGTTTATACTGGTCATTTGCTGGTCTAGGCTGGTTTATCCTGGTCAGTTGCTGGTCTAGACTGGTTTATACTGGTCAGGTGCTGGTCTGGACTGATTTATACTAGTTAGTTGCTGGTCTAGGCTGGTTTATTCTAGTTAGCTGCTGGTCTAGGCTGGTTTGGACTGGTCAGTTGCTGGTCTAGGCTGGTTTATCCTGGTCAGTTGCTGGTCTAGGCTGGTTTCTCCTGGTCGGTTGCTGGTCTAGGCTGGTTTATACTAGTTGGTTGCTGGTCTAGGCTGGTTTGGACTGGACAGTTGCTGGTCTAGACTGGTTTATACTGGTCATTTGCTGGTCTAAGCTGGTTTATCCTGGTCAGTTGCTGGTCTAGGTTGGTTTACCCTGGATAATTGATGGTCTAGGCTGGTTTACCCTGGTTAATTGCTGGTCTAGCTGGTAAACCAGTATAGACATGCTGTTTTAGAAAGATTTGACCTAGTGAAACTGATCAGCCATGGAACCTGGCCACTGAATTGACGTGTGTGATGTTGATGTGTGTGATTGGTGTGTTTTGTGTCCAGTTGTGTCCACAGTACTGGCCAGAGAACGGCGTCCATCGGCACGGACCCATCCAGGTGGAGTTTGTGTCTGCGGATCTGGAGGAGGACATCATCAGCAGGATCTTCCGCATCTATAACGCGGCACGGGTGAGTAAACGCTCGCTTACATTGCACACTTACGCGAGAGTCGGCTGTTTGAGTGTCATGAACGTGTGGTTTGTGTGCAGCCGCAGGATGGGTACCGGATGGTGCAGCAGTTCCAGTTTCTGGGCTGGCCGATGTACCGCGACACTCCCGTCTCCAAACGCTCCTTCCTCAAACTCATCCGACAGGTGGACAAATGGCAGGAGGAGTACGACGGAGGAGAGGGACGCACCGTCGTGCACTGCCTGTGAGTCACCGCTCCTCAGATTCAGTCTTATATATCCGTACTTAGAATATTTGTTATTTTTGTTAACAGTAATGCAATATTTATTTAGCATATTTATAATTAATATTTAGAATTAGATTTTTTATTAAACATTACAATTTTATTTGTAATATTTAGAATTAGATTTTATTCATATTTACAATGTATTTTTATAAATGAAAAGTTTTATTTTTAATATATTTTTTTTATGTATCAAGTTCAAGTTCATTTATTTATAAACCACATTTAAAAACAGCCACAAGACTGACCAAAATGCTGTACATTAAAATCAAACCATAAACACATAAAACAGAAATAATAAAACATATGAATTTAAAACCAAAGGAATGTCAGATAAACAAGACCATAATACAATGTAATAAGACTCCCCTCTACGTTTTAGTCTGGACAGAGGAACTAAAAGGAGATACTGATCACTGGATCTTAGACTTCTAGTGGGAGTATAAAAGTGCAACAGCTCTGAGAGATAACTAGGGGCTTGGTTATGTAAAGATTTATACACCAGTAAGAGAACTTTAAAATCGATTCTAAATTGAATAGGCAGCCAATGGAGGGCCCTCAGTATGAGAAGATCTGAAGGCCGATAAGCTGCCCAGATCTAGGCTGGTAGCCTGAGAATGATCAGTAGGACTGAAAACAATCACCTCTGTTTTATCTTCATTTAACGTTAAAAATGTTTGAGCTAGCCAGATTTTGACCTCGTCTAAGCACCTTAGTAAGGTATTAAGTGCTGAAGGATAATTTCTCTTAATAGGTAAATAAATCTGGGTATCATCAGCATAGAAATTAAAAGACACCCCATGCCTTCTTATAAATAAATATTTAATAAAAATCTAATTATAAAGGAAGTAAACACTGTAACCAACAGGGCACTCAGTATTCTGGGACGTTTGTGTGCATTAGAAATCTTTTTTCTTTTTTTTTTTTTTCAAATAAAGCCAAGGTAACACTCATTTTACATACAGCATTCAATGAAAATGACATGAATATGACAGCAGGCAAATGCATAAAGCGCAGCATAATTTGAAATCACTAGTTTAAAGTTTGTCAATCGCGCGTTTCCAGTGAAGCTGAACTCTCCTCCTGTCCAATGGAACCCAGAGGAAGCATGCACAGGGAAAAAAGGGAGGGTGCCAATATCGAGCCTTGAGGGCTGCCACAGGTGAGAGGAGCAACAGAGGAAGAGAAGTTACCTAGTTTGACAAAAAAAATTCTGTCGGATAAAAATGACTGAAACTACTTAAGGACTGTACCTTTTAGGCCCACGTCTGACTCTAATCTAGATATCAAAATAGAGTGGTCCACAGTGTCAAATGCTGCTGATAAATCTAAGAGAGTAGGTAGCTAAAAGGACATCGTTTAACTCTCTGAGAAGGGCAGTTTCAGTACTATGAGCAGATTTAAAACCAGATTGAAAAATTCAGTAGTACAATTAAGATTTAGGAAGAACTGCAGTTGGTCAAATACAATTTTTTCTAAAACCTTTGAAATAAATGGTAAAACAGAAATGGGACGGAAGTTATTCAGAATAGAAGGATCTAGTGAAGGCTTCTAATTTATATATTAATATTTAGGATTTGTTTTTATCTTTTTTTACAATTTTATTTTTTTATTTTTTTGCAATGTTTATGTAGTTTTTATTCATTTTATTTCAGTTTTATTTTTAAGTTATTTTAATATCAAGGTAAGCGAAATGAAAATAAGAAATGTTTCCTTGGACACCTGCAAAAATAATACAAGTTTAACATTTTTTAATATTTTGTTTTATTTTTATTATTATCATTTAAATTCACATTGATTTAATTTTAAATATTTTAGTGGTTTTAGTTTTAGTAATAACTGGCATCTCTGAGTGAAAGACTAGTTTTTAGTTTTTTTTTAAAGTGAACATTTATTTTATTTTAGATGTTTTTACTGGTTGTAGTTTTAGTAATAACCCAGTTATCTCTGATTAGATTAGGTGATATTTGTCTCATCAAGTTTTCAAATATATTCAAGGAAATTGTGTAAATAGTATTTTACAGTGTTATCCGTGTGATTTGCTCTCAGTGACTAAATTCTCAAAATGTAGGGCTGTGAAATGAGAAAATATCTTCAAGGTCTTGAGATGCATTTTTTAAAAGTTTTAAGTCAAGCGGCACGTTTTTAGATTGCGAGATTCTGCAAATGATGCGAAATACAAGTGCAATTAACAGTGTTAATGTCAGAAAATGAATGGAACTAATTCAGATTGAGCTGTAAAGCAGCTCTACAGAAGACAATAGAGTCATTATTCAGATCAGTTCAGCTCATCCAGAAAAAACACTTAAACTGAACTGAGCTGGATAATGTTGCTTTGAATATCTGATATAATATGTAGTAAGTATTCAAGTTTGATTAGTGAAAAGCCTTATTGATCATCCAGAACTGTAAATACCCATGATATTTCACACACTGTATTTATTAGTAAAGCGAGTCTCTCGGTCTGGTCGGGGAAAATCGGCTGAGAAACAGACGAGTCTGTAACGAGTCACGTGAGTCTCAGAGAGATTCTGATCTCACTCTCAGGAAACACATCAGTCCCGCCCAATCCTGTTTATCCTGAAATAAACATTCACAGGAGTTCATGAGCGAGAGAGATGCAGTGGTTGTGCTGAATAATGAGCTGCAGTTCATGAGCGGGAGAACAGCGCCACCTACTGCTCACACACCAGATTCAACACAACAAACTGAGTGCACATCAACATAAATGCAGTCAATATACACTTGTCAGTGCAGCCAAAGTCAACCTGAGATTGATTAAATGTGCTTAACAGTAGTAAATATATTTGAGATTGTAACTTTAATTCAGATTTGTAATTGTTGTGAATTCTGTTGAGGTGCTTTACAGCTGAAATTGAATTCGCTGAATGTGTTTTGCAACATTATTTTCCTGTATTAATTTTGAATTAGTTATTTTTGTTTTCCTTTTTCATTTTCATTTTAGTTAAGGTTTTATTATATTTGTTGAGTGTTTTTGTCATTTTTACTTATTTTTTGGTCTATATAGTTTTATTAATTTTTATTCCACTTTCAGTTATTTTAATATTTCATGTTAAATTAAAAGAAAATGAGAAATGTTGCCTTGGCAACTAGCTGAAAAAAATGAAGTTTAATTTTTTTATATATATTATTTCGGTTCTTGTTTATTTTATTTCAAGTAGGGCCTAATGAAACTGTTTTTTTAATGGTTTTAGTTTTAGTTTCAGTCTTAGTTAACAATAATAACCTTGATTTAGAGGCAATTACAGCAGCATCAGTCAGAAATGACAGCTGTGAGACTGAAATGTTTTATGTACTTCATGTACTGTTGCTGATAATCATATATGATGTGTGTTTCAGTAACGGCGGCGGGCGCAGTATCGTGTGCGAGATGTTTTATTGTGATGTGATGATGATGATCGTGTGTGTGTGTGTGTGTGTGTGTGTGTGTGTTTCAGTAACGGCGGCGGGCGCAGCGGCACGTTCTGTGCCATCAGTATCGTGTGTGAGATGTTGTGTCACCAGCACTCGGTGGACGTCTTTCACGCCGTCAAAACACTGAGAAACAACAAACCCAACATGGTGGATCTGCTGGTGAGCGTCAGAACATCCACATCCACACCTGACAGCGGTTTGAGCATCTACTGAGGATATTACTGGCGCAAAACCAAAGGGGAAATGAGTCTAACACAGACATTTAAACTGTTTAATGATAAAACAAATAATAATAATGCACATACAGTATATGTTCAATCATGCGATGTCAGTGTAGTTGTCATGGCAGGAGTCCTGTGCAAAATATCTAATAAAATGTTTAGTAAAAAAAACAAAAACATTTTTGCTGTTGAAAACCAGCATTCAGACATTTGTAGAGCACAATTTTTCTGTATTCAGTTTTAATAGTTTAATTAGGTATTAATCATCAAAAATCATGTCTAATCAGTTGATTTCATAAAACTTTTATAATTTAATAATTCATTAAATCCTCAAAATGTTCCTATAAAATAATTCATAAAACTTTAAAAATATAATCTAACTTTCAAAATGTATTTAGTCAAGTAAAAAAAAAAAAATTCAAAATAAAATAAAATGCAGTATTCTGTTTTAAAGGAATTGTTATACAAAAAATGTTGCATTTCTATTTTATTTTAATTTTTTATTATTTTTTTATTATTTCAAATAAAGTATAAATGTAAAAAAAGAAAGTGTATTATCATGTCTACCACCACTAACAACTTAACCTTTATAATGCATTCGGTCCATTTTGAGCCGGAAGAGATACATAAAAATTACTAAACAATGCATAGTTTAGTGAGGGAACAAACTTTGCAAATGCTTAAACCCTCAAAATAAACTTTAAAAAAAAAATGTATGTAGGTTTCATAAATTTTGACTGTTTTTGAGCAATCATGAGTTATAAATGGAAATGAATTTAATTCAGTTGAATTCATTCTAATGGTGTTGATGCTGGTAATTCTCAGATTATATGTTCTTATAAATTTCATACAATAATATATTCAAATGTAATTTCACATCAGTATTGAGAAATATATATATATTGCATCTTGGTTTTGTTAGGTTGGATGAGTAATTTTAAATTTCAAAGAGTTTTCTACATTTTTTAATGAATAAGAAAGGGTAAATGCAGTAATAATGTGGTAACATTCAAAACTTAAAAAAAAAAAAAATCACATTGACTCATTAATGAGAAGTTGCTGATCACATATGGTTTTAGTTGAAAAATAGTAAGTTATGACTGTTTTATAAAAAAAAAATGTTCTGGTCCAGAATAAGAAAATTGCATATAGATTTTGAATGCATTATGAGGGTTAAATAGTTAAACGTTGTGTTGACATACTGTGTTACACTGACCTCTGTTGGTGTGTGTGTGTGTGTGTGTGTGTTTCTCCTGCAGGATCAGTATAAGTTCTGCTATGAGGTGGCACTGGAATACTTGAATTCTGGGTAATGTGAGCGTAAGCTGCTCTAATGTCTCACCTTCCCCGGACACTGAAACACACGACGGCTGAAACTGGAGCAGAAACACACGAGCCAAACCGAACCGATGTTTCCCTGCACTCGCCTCACGATTATCTCCATCCGCTCGTGTCTTCTGTTCCTCAACACGTTTCTTGCCGTCGTCTCCTCATCAGACGAGTGTCTTCATGTTTGTGTGGAATGCACATCACGTGGATGTTGATTTTATCATTGTTTTTATGAACTCCAGGCGTCTGGCATGTACAGTCGATCATGCGTGGCATTAAAGCGCTCATATTAACGCGTGTTTCTGCCCTCTGTGGTTGTGTTTGTGTGGAACGATGGAAAAACTGCTGAAACGTCCCGTCCCAAGATCCAAAGCTTGTGTTCGTGATCATTTCTTTTGTTTATACTGTAAATAGATGAAGTTCACCAGATAATTTATTCATTGACAGATTTTTGTGAAGCACACTGAGTGACAATCATGTTTTAATTTGGTCATTATTATCATATGGACTCCACATATAATAGTGACCAGATTGTATTGTTAACTTTTTATTTATCTGGTATGAAAACAAAAAACAAAATCAAACCTATAAATGCATATCTATATCTGCCAAACCCGTCGTCTGTGTGTTTTTTGTGCAAAGAAAAGCCAAATAGCATTGGACCTGTTGCTGCAGTATGTACTGTAGTATTATATACTTTAGTATGTACCATATACTGGGCACACAGTGAATTTTCTTATGCATTTAATATCCATTGACCTATTACATCTGTTAGATACCATATTCCACAATGCAACGGTGTTATTTTAGTGTCACAACAGTGTTATTTTAATATTATTATAGTTCAATCATGACAACTCTCAGAACATTTTAGCATGGTGATGGATATGACAATGTTAATGTATTTGGTCTTGGCGGAACAGATCTGCTACGCTGCTGCTGTTGGTTATTGCTGTAGTTGTAGATTATTGCTGCTGCTGCTGCAAGCATGTACAGGAACTTGCTACTGCCAATGCCTACGGCGATACGGTGCCGTGAGTATTTAAGACATACTGCTGCTGCACAAATAGCATATAAAATAACCCGTAGCAGATCTATACAGATGGAGCTGAGGAAGGTAGAGGGTTTCAGAGAAACTCTGAAAAGTGCACTGCACGAATCTCTAGTGAATGCTAGCCAGTCATATAAATGCAAGGCAGTAAGCTCATTGGCTGCATATGCAGCATGAACCAATCAGCTTGTGCCAAGTCGTTTAACTCTCTGAATATCATCAGTTACATTAACAACTCGTCAGCCTGCGCCATCTAGAGTTTCTTGACTGAACTGTATATTTTTTATTAATATTATGTTGTTTTTTTTTTACATATTTTGCCCGATATTGAACTCCTCCTTTCTTAAGAGAGTATCTACTTCTTGTTCCATTACCAGAGCCTGCTCGGGGCCCACCAGGGTGGGAAGAACCCCGTTGAAGGGAGGAGGAGGAGAACCAAGCTGGATTCTGTAACCTCTTTCTACAGTGTGCAGGACCCACTGAGACACATTTGGCAGTAGTTTCCACGCTGCTATATAGTGTACTAAGGGAATAAGTCTCTCGAATCTGACCTCTGGTGTAATTGAAGCAGCTAGCTCGGTGCCCTGAAGCGGCACACCGGCAGGGGACGGTGGAACTAGCTGTCTAGAGACCTCCATGGAGGCGGCGAGCCTCTTAGCACCGCTTCGTTTCCGGGCGGTAGCTGATAGAAGAGCTTGCGGGAGACCGCTGCGCCCTGGAACACCGGCAGGGTTGGCAGATCGATCTCCTGAGGGCACTGAGGAGAGACGGGCACAGTGTAATGCGGTGAACCCCGCTCTACCCCAGAGGGGCCTGCCCTCAGAAGTCCTGAGGCACTGGCATCAGGACTTCTTGGTCGAGGACTTCTTAGCCTCCAGAGAAGTTCTTAAATCTGGTTTCGGCTTTGAAGCCCCCGACCCTGAGCGTCGTTTCGACCCCTGGTCCCGACGTGGGGGAGCACGAGAGGCGACACTCTGCTTCTGGGTGTCCCTGTACGAGGAGCCAGTACGCGGAGGGGGCTGCTCCCGCCCAGCAGCCCCCAGAGCTAGAGAGCGGCGAGGGAGGAACCGCTGAAACGCTGCCGCTTGTTTACGAGCCTCCTGGTACCTGTCGACAACGGAATTGACGGCGTCGCCTAACAGGCCAGAAGGCGCAAGGGGGGCGTCGAGGAGGAAGACCCTGTCCTTTTCTTTCATATCTGACAGGGTCAACCACAGGTGCTTCTCCGCTGCCCCCATAGCTGCCATGGACCGCCCAATAGTGCGAGCAGTCTCTTTGGTGGCGCGGAGAGAAAGATCAGCGGTCCTCCTAAGCTCTGTGATACTATCAGAGTTGATCTCCTCGCCTTCATCCAGCTCTTTAAGCAGGTCGGCTTGGTATGCCTGTAACACCGCCATGGTGTGCAGACACGCACCAGCCTGACCCGCTGCCGAGTACCCT